>NC_064641.1:482720540-483005540 GCF_023864345.2 Schistocerca serialis cubense | reverse complement strand
GGTCAAAGGAAAGTGTATATTTGTCCATAAGCAATCTAGAGGAAGGCAGCTATCATAAAATGACATTGTCAAACACGCATATCACATTTTCCTCTCTACCTACAGATGATGTATCAAGTGTTGATGAATGAGGATTTCTTATGAAAAGTGCAAAAGGACATAGCACATTATTTTGTCAGTTTCTGTTATCAAAAAGCTATTATTGTGCAACTTACAATAGAAATATACTGCAGAATTTTCTACAGAGAAACACTGTCTGCAAAGTCCATTTTTCAAAACCGGTAGAGAACATTAGTACAGGACATTTAAACCTCTATTTGTAACTGTTAATCTAAGAGGTTTCAATGAAATTGAAATAAATTTTGATTTATACTGTTTATTTAAACTTTTTTGCTGCTTCTGTTAAACTGACAATTTGCAGTTAAGATATTAATACTTGGAGCAGTTAAATGTAAACCACCACACACAGAGGTTACATATAACTGTTCAGCACTACAACAAGAATAGTGGGCAATTACAATCAATTTTACAATAACACCAATCCTTCAATAGTGAGCACCAATATAGATTACTTTTATGAACTATTTATGATGTAACTGCATGTGTAAACAAAATTCAGATAAAAAGTAGTGTTCTGATAAGAGCATTTTCTCCACCTAAACTGCAATGTCTCATGAAAGTTACACCTCTTATTCAAGTACACATCACAACATTTAAAATTGTGATACATTTTGTGGTATACTGTTCACATTAAATATTGTTACACTACCATTCTTTTTAGTGGAAGCTCACTAATCAGAAGCAACTGTGGCTGCCACACAATATTTATAACTAAACCAACAATAATTTTCTGAAACAAATGTACCAATGAATTACTACTATTATCAGAACAATATTGACAAAACCGTATATCCTATAATAAACGTACTAGCACAGTGGGCTATCTCATGAAAATCTCTGTGTTTTAGTTCTACGCGATCCGCTAATGCTGCTGACCTCTCAAGTCTATGAGCTATATGCAGTATCAAATACCTCTTACATAAATTTTAAATTACATCTCTTGCAGAAAAAATATCACAAAAATAACTCTGGTGCAGTTTGTTGTAAAGAGTAACTTTATAGCTCAATTCTAATATGAATCATGGAAGTATGAAATATTCATAATGGTTTATTAAAAATTCATTTACATGTGACAGCTGTCACATACTGAATTTTACTGACTGGTATGATGCACTTGTCTTGCAAATGTATTAAAATTTTTCCCATGTCCTTATAATTTAATTACAATAATAAACAGTCAACAGTGGATAAAACAAACATCTTAACATATCAATACATGAACAGATGACTTCTGAACAAGAAAAAGTGAAATCAGGCTCCTCCTTCTTCCCCAACTGAAAGAGTAACATATACTACACTTTCACTGGAGTCAACTTAATTAAAGTGCATTTTCCTAATCCTATCCAGTGTTTGTGTGTGTGTACTATTATTGTCACAATCAACATTTAGTGAAATATCAAAAGTTGTTCCCAGCACACGCACTTAAAGAGTTTCTTGCTCATCCACACTGACTAGAAGCCTTGTTCAAATTAAAAAACAAATCTTTAGCAAAGTTGCACACCAATGCCTACATATGTTTTCCATGAGAATATCATTCGCTACAAGCATGTATGTTTCACTGTAGTATATACCGCCGAAAGGAAAGAATGGTCTACTTTCTCCCCTCGTTCATCTCTGACTCGGCATCTCCACTATATAGTGAATAGCAACTATCCTTTTTCATAATATTATTACATTCCACTTTCTTCATACTCGTTTGAGAATTCCATTGTTTCCACTAGTTACCTGATCACCACTAAGTTGCCTGCTACAGGATTATGGTGTGAAGGCAAGAGGTATCCAACAATTCAGTTTGTTTTATTACAGGTGTATAAAAAAAGAAAAGACACTAATGCATTGCTGGTAGATACCGAGGCACATTTAAATTACTGCAGACCCAATTTCCTTGTACAATACACGCTGCATGTGCATAAAATGAAATTTTCACTTACTTGCAGAACACTAGTTCACATGTCATTGGTATTCTGGCAGTACAATAGAACTGCCATATTATCGTCTGATAACTACAGAAACTACGAGTGCTGAAAGAGTTCTATCTCCTTCTCACACAGGAGAAAGTCTAAATTTGGATGATGCACAGAATAGTAACATTTCTCTGGTGGCTCTTCAGATTATTAAAAAATTGTGTCCATTTCTGGCAGAGATGGGATGTTAAATTCTGTGTGTTGTGTTTACCCATAATTTTATTAGAAAATTATTTCTTTAATTATTTGTGTGGAGGAAAAAGGATAATGTTTAAAAAAAGAATATATGCGATGTCCTAGCCTAGGGTATAATCTTTGTCCTCCTTGGTATAAAGGTAATAGAGATAATATTCTCCCTCTTCCTTCTTTTGTGACCATCATTTGATGAACAGCTCTGTATTCAGACCTGTTGTTAAAGTACTAATGTTTCATTCAGTCATTTTCAGAATGTATATTATTATTGTTAAATGACAACACATTTTATCTATAAGATTAGCACTCCCCGTGTCAAATCCTTTAAGATTTCAGCTTTTAGCACTGCAGAGAAGAAAAACAATCTTGACCCGTTTCTGTGGCTAACAGCTGCAATAAGAGCATTTCAATTTACAGATTTTCTTTCACAGCATCACGTTGCAGAGGAGCACTACCGCATTAATTTATTTCATTTCAGCTAAAGTGTAGTCCTGACAGAAAGGCGTGTACCTCAATAAGTTGCATAACAATACTTTAATTTTAGCTGGACTGAGTACCCCATTTGCTTACGCATCATGCAAATAATTTCAATTACAACCGTGCTCGAGGCATGTTAAGAAAGTTTATGAATAATAACAACATTTGTGTCTGAGTTTTTCCAAGCCCTGAGATTATCTTGAAAAAACTAGCTGGATTATTTGTGGACTTATAGAATACGATCAAATACAGAAGCTCAGATAACTGTAGTTTATCTGATAAAGAATACCTCTGCAAGATCATCCCAAACCTACCTTCTACTAAACAGGCCTCAACCAATTAACAATCAAAGCATTAACAACCAAATTTAAATAAATTAAAACACCTTTGAAACATAAGAGTGTCAAATTTGTGATGAAATATTAATTCAGGTAAGCTAGAACAAAATTATAATATGACAGTAATCTTACTCTGTCTGTGTGATATCTGTAAATATATATCTCAGACAGACGAAGCAGACAAAGGAGACTTGACTGGAAACAAACAGATGACATCCAGACAGTTCTATGAAACTGCAACACTAACAGATTAGATTTTCAAATGATTAGGTGATAAAATTCACATACGTAATTTTGAATCGATAAAGCAGACGTCATCGTGAAAGACAGCAATATGATTTTTCATTCTGAGTGTGACCACGATTACAAAAGTTGATATTTACTCAGTTGTCTGGTGAAAATTTAAACTCTTTCCAAATTTTTATTATTCTTTAAAACACACTATTTTCTCTTATGGACCAATGTCATGATTAGACACTACTATGCAGCAGTACACGTCTACTGCATCGCCGAAGTTAATGTGAGTTTAATTCCATCATCTGGTGGGAGTATGTCGGAAGCAACACCAACCTCCAGACACGCAAATCGGTGAGTGCACCAAACCATGGGGCTTCTGCCTTCTCCTTCCCATTGTGCCTTGTTCAACCATAGCCTGCTTGGTCCAAGCATTCCTACTTGCACACGCCATGCGTGAGTGCAGTGCACTTAAGCGAGTAAGAGTGAGCAAAATGTCCAATTTGCAGACCTCTACTACACTCAGCAGTTTTTACAATAACATTTTCTAAAACTAGGAAACTGTAGCAAGAATGTCTGATATTAGCATTTAACATAATTGTAATAAAACCCATAATCGTGAGGAACTAGTGAGGGCCATGACAATGGCATTTAAACAAATGCTATACTTAAAACAACGACAGAATAGTTCATCATGTCATTCTCCTACATGGGGTAGTTGCATTTTGGCTGTTTTATAATGATAGAATAACTGAGTATAAAATATGTGGTAATTGCATATACAAGCAATTACATCTTTCACATTGTTTGAATTTAATATCAACTGTGATAGAACTGTTGTTCGCGAAAGCAGCGAAGTATTCAGGTCAGTAAAGTACGTACAAATAGAAATTTCATGTGATGCGGAATCAACAGTATTACACGCAATTAAATTTTTTTTTTTTTTTTTTTTTTTTTTTTTTTTTTTTTTTTTTTTTTTTTTTTTTTTTTTTGGTGCGGGGAAGGGGGGGGGGGGACAAATTCCTAATGATAAAGTAGGAGGTGGTGGTGGTATCACTAACAGAACTGAATTTAATGCTCAACTCCTTTATGTCTTCTATGTTCTTTAAGGAGGGCTCTATTCTTGATGCAATGATACATTTTTTTAAAAAAAATACCTTCACTTTATCTGTCAGACAAAATACATCAATTAATATTGAACAAAACGTTATCTTACTAGAAGTTAAGTTTCCTCTATAATGAAAAGGAAATAAAATGCTTTGTACATGCTAAATAAATTTTAAATTTGAAATTGTAGTAACAATACTTCTTTATTCAACAGAAACACTGCCCTTAATAAAATACCACTTTTCACATTTTTAGGATTTGACTCAGTGTCAAAAAGATGCAGTGCCAGCCCCATCAAGCAAAGAGTGTGCCTGGAATAAGTGATCAAACATTTCTGCAGAGTATATACAGCTAGTTGTGACAAACTAGAAATGTACGTATCCAACACAATAAAGAGTGATTGAACAGTAAAGTAACTGCTTGTACAGTAGTATTGCAAATGAAGATTTTGCTTTTTCAAATAAATTGAGGTGTTCAGCATTTAATCCCAAGCTGTCTGTGTTTCTTACACATTGGCATTCTTTATAGGGAAGCAGAAAAAATGCCAACTACTAAAGATTATTGTCACTATTATATTTCTGCCCTATGCTAAGTACCAAAATAGCTTCCAATATTTCATACCACAGTATAACATGGCACTGTGTTCCCCTCAACAGGCACACGATTCACTTGGCAACACCGCATTGCATATTTGTACACATTTGAACAACAAATTGACATTGCAAAATTCATTCCATTTTCTTTTAGAAAGTAAATAAATAAATAATGATATTATACACAGGTGAAAGCACGGTGAGGGACAAAATAACCAGTAACATAACATCTAATTACACGACACACACACACACACACACACACACACACACACACACACACACACACACACAGCTTCTCACTTCCATGATAAAAGCATAATTAAGTACTGAAAACAATTACAAAAACCCTGTATCATTAAACACTGCTCCACTGAACAATTCTGGAGAGCACGTTTTCTTTTGTTGCAGTTAACTATCTGTCGCTGACTGTTACAGAAATACTGTTTATTTCAAACTGCAACAATTTCATACACAGTATCAGAAGACCTCCTCTGATGGCTCAGTTCCAAAATAACGGTCACCAAAATTGCCAATACCAGGAACAACATAAAATTTTTCATTAATTTCTTTATCCAAAGCAGACGTGACTATACGGACATGGGGGAACGCATATGCTATAGAATGAACACCTGTAACAACAAATACAACATTAAAACTGTTACAATGTACACTTTAAGATGTTTATGTCATCTGTTTTAACATCACATTTAAGCTGTAAATAATTTACACTGAAGAACAACAATGTGAAAACTGTGTCAAAGTAATCTTGATGAAGCAGGGAGACCGCAAGTTTTTAAGTATTCAGAAGAAAATCCACAAACACTTCTACATCACGCATGCACGCGTGCATGCGCACACGTACACGCACACACGACCACTGTCTCTGTACTTCCATGCCGCTTAGTCACTCAAGGCTGTCACTTTCGTAGTGACAAGTAGTCCCTCTCCAAATATGCCAAGGGTCCACAGAGGCCTTCATAGGCCAAAATTGTCCTCCCAAGCTTGTCCAAAAACAGGGCTGCTATGTCTTGTCTTTCTGGTCACCTACCACATCCAACATACCCACTGTCCAACCACGAAAGAGCACTCTTCTCAAGACACAGTACCAATCATATCTGCAGAAACTGAATCACATTCTCTGCCAGGGTTTTGACTACCTCTTGTCATGCCCTGAAATGAGGAATATCCTGTCCACTATCCTTTCCACCCCTCTTAATATACCAGGTGTACCAGTATGAAATGAGCATTAAGACACATACGAGTCGATAGGGAACATTTGTTGTGAACGAGCCTTAATTTTTTTTTGTTTGGTTGGTATGACATCTGTCAAAGATATTTAGTATACATCAAGTCAAGGAACAAACAACATCATATGTTTTCATCGTGTTAATGTTGAATTTTGTACCAGAAAGTGATGATTAGTGGAAAGCATTAATTTTTTGTTTTCATTTGAAAAAAAGTGCTGCAGAGTTGCATCGAATGCTTGTCGAGGCATACGGCGATCATGCTCTATCAGAAGCAACATGCAAAAGATGGCTTCAACAGTTCAGAAATAATGATTTGGATGTAAGAAATTAAGAAAGTGGAAGACCACCAAAAAAGTTCGAAGATGCCAAATTGCAAGCAATATTGGATGAAGATGATACTTTGAGTCACAAGCAAATGGCAGCAATGCTAAATGTTGCACAACAAACAATTTCTGACCATTTGAAAGCTATGGGAAAGATCTAAAAGTGTGGAAAATGGGTGCCACATGAGTTGAATGAAAGACAGATGGAAAACCGAAAAACCATTTGTCAAATTTTGTTTCAAAGACATGAAAAGAAAATCAACTTTGCATCGAATTGTTACTGGCGATGAAAAATGGATTTATTTTAAGAATCCTAAACGGGAAAAATTATGGGTTAATCCAGGACGACCATCAACATCGACTGCAAAACCAGATCGATTCGGCGAGAAGACAATGCTCTGTGTTTGGTGGGATCAGAAAGGTGTGGTGTATCACGAGCTTCTAAAACCCGTTGAAACTGTGAATACTAATCACTACAGATAGCAAATGATCAATTTGAACTATGCATTGATCGAAAAAAGACCAGAATGGGCTAGAAGACATGGCAAAGTAATTTTTTTTTACACGACAATGTACCTGCACACAAAGCAAAACTGGTTCAGGATACAATCAAAACACTTGGCTGGAAGCTGCTACCCCACCCGCCGTATTCACCAGACTTGGCCCCTTCAGACTACCATTTGTTTTCATCAATGGGACATGCATTGGCTGAAGAACACTTCAATTTCTATGAAGAAGTAGAAAATTGCGTGTCTGATTGGTTTGCTTCAAAAGACTAACATTCCTATTGGCATGATGTCCACAAACTGCCAGAAAGGTGGTCAAAATGTATAGAAAGCAATGGTCAGTACTTTGAATAAAATGTTTTTTCTTTTCAATTCAAAATTAGTATTTCATTTTCACAACACGCTCATTTCATAACGGTACACCTGGTAATATACTACCGCCCAATGAACCTACCAAATATCCGTATCAATCTCTGCTTCCAACCCCTTGGTCCATGGCTCTGCAATAAACTTAGATGCAAGACCTGACCCATACACCCTTCCACTACCACCTACTGAAGTCTTATCACAAGCCTCTCCTATCCTATCAAAGGCAGAACTATTTGTGAAAGTAGACACGTGATATACAAACTAAGCTGCAACAATTGTGTCACTTTCTACATGGGCACGATGCATAACGAGCTGTCTGTGCATAGGAAACTGAGGCCTAGAGACAACTGGACCATGCAGTTGCTGAACATACCACCCAATACATGTGCTGCACTTCAATGGCTAGTTCACAGCACTCACCATCTGGATTCTTCCTACCACAACCAGCTTTTCTGAACTGCGCAGGCAGCAACTCTCCCTGCAACATATCTTTTATTTCCTTAAAACCATCTGGCCTCAATGTTCACTAATGTGTGTCATCTCTTCTCTGCTTCCACTCCAGCAGTACACATATTTAAACTTTCCCAGCCATGAAGACATGAAGAAAAACCAGCGATACAGTCTTGCACTACAGAATGGATTCTATTATAAACTGCACCTTACGGACAATCACACCATCTGTTGCCCCTTATTTTATTACCAAAATGAGAAAAGAATTTAAAATATCCACATCACAACAAATAGCATTTTAAACGACATTATATTGGCAGAGAGAATAGTGAGATAAGTAAAATAAAATCCCTGTTACAAAACATATCATATCATGCACTGAACTACTCTACTGCACAGATTAATTGGTATGTTCTTTCAGACACATCTGAAAGAACAGACACCATTACTGATCCCTCAGCCATATGTATACATGATGAAATGGAATAAATTCTGACATTGTCCACAATTGGGCACTGTAGTGAATTCAATGGTGACAAGTGAAAATTTGTGCCCGATCTGGCCTCTCACCTGGATTTCCCGCTTTAAGGCTGCAGTCATTTCAACCACCGAGCATGCTTTCCATATCACCCAAATTCCCAACTTGTCACACATTATTTACATAGTGTGCCCTCTCCAATGTAAACAGCATCACGTTGGATTCTCGCAACAGTTCAGGCAACAGAGTGCATCTGCACCGGAACAATCTTAATGGCCATCAAGCCATATATATTTACACATGTGTGGTGTGTGTTCTGTATACATGCAGCTGAGTGATCAAGAATGGTGTCTGTTCTTTAGAAAGTGGGACACGGCTATTCAGATAACTTCAGTGTAGATGCACACACTCTTCTGAACTCTTGCTGGAATCCGGAATGATGCAGTGAGCAATGAGTATGATTGACAGGGGGCACTAAATAAGTAGTGTGCAACAGGTTGGGAATTTGGGAGTAAAGTGTGCTTGGATAGCTGAAGCAGTTAGGCGACCACTAGTGTGAAGTGGGAAATCCAGGTTTAAGTCCCGATCTGGAACAAATTTTCACTCCATCACTGAATTCATTTCAGTGTCCAACTGTGGCCTATATCAGAAATTATTTAATTTCATCAAGAAAGTAAATGTTCCATGGAAATTAAAAAATAAATTTAGTTTACTCACTATATTTTTATTCTGATCTTTCATAGTCACTGCTTTCAGAACTGGAATCGTCACATGTGGATGCCCGACTAATGATTACCAATTGCATTATTTCTCTGGAACAACTTCTTGTCAATAATCTTCTTCCTGTTGATTGTCACTTATGTACTCAAGCTTCCCAACTAGCAATGGGGATTTTGTCTACTGCCTCATGGATCAGTTTTACAGTGCCAACTACTTTAAGCGTAGAATTTCTATCTGTTATGTATCTCCATTGGTGTGCAGGATTATAATGGCAATAATGAGGCGGTACTCCTCTCATTTTGTGACCATGTTGCAGAGCTATGAAATCAATTTTGTATCGTTTACCACTGCCTTTTGAAATCTTCACGAGGTCCAGCAGCTCTGCTCTTGTTTGTGTTTCAATATGTGATATGTCATTACTGCCCTGTCATGAAATTACATCACCTTTTCTTATTTTTGTAGTGGGAGGCCTGGCAAGAACTACAGAGTGATAGCTTGCACTGACCATAATGACACAGCCTGGATCCAAATAAGGCAACAGCTGATTCTGAAACCATTCTCAACATGTTTCTTCTCCATTCATTTTGGCATGGTAGAGATTGTTTTTGATTTTGCTCTGAATATTAGTTTACTTTCTTTCCACAAGAATTTCAAGCTGCCTTGTCCATTTGTTTGCCAAAGACAATTTCTAGTGTGGATTTAATTTTCCCAAGTCTCACCCTAATAATACTTCACGCATTGTTCTTAGAAATGTCATCCCAGGAGCAGCATCAGTCACTGGATTTTACATGTTTAAATTTGATGTTTTCCAATATTTTCTGCACTGATATTGCACTGCCTTCAAACCCAGCTGCTACAGGCATAACAGCGAGCAAGTTCACTGCCATAGTGAACTCCCCTTTCAACTGAAGTCGCTGATTCCTATTACCCACCTAGGCATGCTATGTTTCTTTCCTGGAGACAAACTTCTCTTTTCCAATTGCCTGCCGAGACAATTTGGCCTCCTGCACAATGCGCCTGACAGCTTGTAAATCAATATCACCACAGACCAACTCATCTGAATCTGCTGCACATTTTAAGAACAACAGCACTTTAAAAATAAGGTTTCTCATCTGTTTGTGAAACACACAATGTTGTCTAGGGGTTTCAGCTATTAAGACAAAACTCACAGAATACCACAGGTATCACTCAGTTTTGCACATGTGAAACACGGCAGAATGCTCAAATATGATGGAGATTTGCGGGGCATAGAGTGAGTGCACAGCCCCACAACTCTGCAACTAGCAGCCCATCCTGTCCCCACTATGTCCCTACATGACCCCAAAGGCAGCACAGCCTCTTCAGCTATCCCTATCCTTACCCTGCTGTACCTCTCCCTGCCTGCCCAATGCTGCCTCCTTACCACCACCACCACCACCACCACCACCACCACCACCCCACTCTTGCAAATTACTGCCCTCATCAGGCAACGCAGCAGTTCGCAGTTGGATCCCACCCAGCATCTGGAGACAGTGGTCGTGTGTGTATAAGTTGTGCGGGTATGAATTTGTTAACCACTTCACAGGGCCTTTTGTTTTTGAAAGCTTAAATGTTTAGCAGGCCTTTTCATTGTGCCTGTTTGTGATTCAGTGTCCCCTCTATGTGGTAAGGAGGGATCTATCCTTTCCATATTGTTATTACATTCTGGACTCTTCACTATTTGAACAATAATAGAAACATTATAGCACAAAATCAGAAACACGCAAATTAATTTCTATTAAGTTACAGCATTTTGAACACTGCCATATGGTTCTGGAACTTTGACCATTCCAAAAATAAGAACAAAATTTCTGCTGTTAAAATTTTGGAGTTCCTAAGGACTGTCAAAAGATCATCTTTAAGATAGCATCCTAAACACAGGAGAAGAATTAAATGTAAAGCTAAGGATAAATTAGATCTCAGTAAATAAACCATGTCAGCTGCAGCATATATAAAAGATGGAGTAAGGGATGCTGCCTTATATAATCTTCAAAACCAGATAAGCAAATAAGGTAGGACATGCACTGAATCATGAAACTAGTACAGGGTGGAAGTCTTGATCTTTGACAGTTACGAAGGTCAAAGACACTTTTCTTCTGCACACATTGTTTGTTTCATTTGAGTATTCTTCTAACAAAGAACAGAGACGAATCATTTAGCAACAGAATCAAAAAGTAAAGCATGCTACTTAAGAGACGACGAAAGTAAATAATTACTACTATATCAACAATGTAGGAAAAGATAGATGGCTACTTACCATAAAGAAAGCATGTCAAGTTGCAGACAGTCATGATTAAAAGACACTATAATTACTAGTATACCCTTACCCTTACTACATAACAGTCACAAGCTAAATATCCATGCATTTTTTTTCCTGCGTTATTAAATTGACTTCTACAGAGACATTAATTTTCAGTCAATATTTCTGAAAGAAAATTTTACCACAACTATTGGACTACCTTAAATGCAAACTTTTTTGGCGGTGTACACCAGTGTTTAATTTAAATGAACTTACTGAAAATGTAATAAATACAGCCTAATCATTTCGCTAAAATACTTCAATGGTTACTGTAAATGCTACCTGATTCTGCCATCAGCAATGACACCAGGAGGATATTTTCTTCGGGAACATCATGATCCAGAAGAACTCTGATCGCCATCATAGCTGCTGCACCTGTAGCTACTGTGGCATCCATTAATATTACTTTGTAATCCTTTATATCCTTTGGAAGTCTCAGATAGTACAACTGGTAAAAAAAGAGAACTCTGCATAAACTGGTACTAAGATGACTGGAAACGAGCTGGTCAAATAGGTAAGGCACATTGGAAATAATGCATTCACATTAAACCTATCATCAAACTGCAAGCAGATTTATTTATCTGAGTGACTTCTTCCAAATATGCAACACACAGTTCATTGGTGCACATGCTGCAACATTTTCCACTTTCACGCAAACTGAAAATGTATAATTAAACAGGGGAAACAACATCTTTAATGAACACCTACATATAGAAAAATCAAACAAAAACATGGGTTCTGATTTTCATTTCTTAACCATGTTTTCCAAATTCAGAAATACACATACATATTTCTCAACTACATCATAAACAATACACATACCAGGTAAAATATGCATTCAAATTTGTAGTTTGGAATAGGTAGAAAACATTACTGTAGTTAACAACAGAAAAGTGGAAAATGTGGTAGACCTCTAACAGTGGGAAGGGCTCGTTTGAGCCCTAATGAGATTTGCATTAAAATCTGTAACATGATTAAAATAACACATTTTTTCCACTCATCTGTATGATAAGTACACATTTCAATAAAGCTTTACGTCAAAGTTCTAACATTTTTAGATTGCTGCTTTGCATACAAAACTTCGCATGACCACTCAGATGTGTGTCCAAGTTCTGAAGTTCCCAACATTTCTTTATTTACTTCCGTTGCTTTTTCTTAACACTGAAATCTAACTTTGTGCAGATTATTAACACTTTTCATACTCATTTTCTGCAGGCAACTTTTCCCATTTCTCAATGTTGTCGTCCATCTTAATCCTTTGCACACATTTGTCCTGGCACTTCTGTTGCTTTACTGATTCGTTCAGTTCTACATTTGCTCCTTCATTTGATTAGCTTTCTTGTTGTCCTCTTGCTCTTTGCTGCTTCCCATTTATGAGTTCATTTACTAGATGAAGAATGAACACTTCCCTGCAGCTTATTCTTGGTTATTTGATTGCAGAATATTCATACCTTTATTGCTGACATGTCTAGGATATTATAAAAAGATATGCATTGGGCATCTCCTTGGAAAGATTTTTGATGTGCAGCAACATGTACGCTGCATATTTTCGTATTACGAAAGTATAAATTCGAATTCCACCAAACACCGCATGTTACTTTCCGAACCATTGTAATCGAGATTGCGATGCGCTTTTGTAAGCCAGTTATAGCCCATGACACGTGATCGCGCCAGCCGATGACAGCGGTTATTCAGACCACTAGACACGTGATTTAGTCAGCTAATAGTAACATCACTGTTAAGTAGCACGGATACACAAACAGGAAACGTTAATGTTTTAAATTAATATGCATAGTGTTGCTACAAGAAAAGCAAAGCTTTCACATATAATATTGGTCTCAAAGGTTAATAAGCTGCAGGAGAAGCTAAGCTTTCACATATAAAGTTGAAATTTTTTGCACATGTTACACTTTAGGATATATCACACAAATGTGCCAGTAAAATTTTTAGCAGAGTCCAGTGACTTGTTCTCAAAGTTTTCCATAAATAAATTAGCTACTGCAGAGGGGAGAGAGCTTCTCATAGCACTACATCAATTTGCTCCTAATAACTATATGAATGTCTGATCTTCGGGGCTCGAAATGCTTCTAAATGGCTAGTCATCAAATGCACTGCGATTTAAGAAATTCATCGTACATTCTCGTACATAGTTCAACTTGCGTAAAAGGAAATTTACTTTGAAAATAACACATTCATTCACAATATTTTCCGGCGACCTGTTAGAAATAGGTTCATTTCAGTAGTCGTCAGAGCGCCAGATAACAGGCGCCACCATGCTTTGGCAGTTGCTATGACGCAGGAAGCCCATATGTTCATACGTGTAAAACATTAAAAGATCTTACATTATGTCATAAAAGAAAAGAGACATCAGAGGATACTCCAAGAGCATCGGAATTTCGTGAACCATATTAAAATTGCACATGTAAAGTGCATACTTAAAGAGTACATTTCTATGTCCAGATTCCCAATGAAGTAGGCCTCGACCCATTTTCTTTGAGTACCAGTACTGTATTAATTTATTTTTGATTCTTTATTGTGGCATAACGCCATACATGCTAGAAGATGAAAATGTGCACTTGAAATGCAGCGAGCAGTTGAAATTAGCCAATAGTGTGGAACTAAACACTCTGTTTCAAACACATCGACTGCCTCAGAGTAAGAGATTAATAAAAACCAAATTTCTTTAGAAAACTGACAAAAATAAAAATAACTACATCGTTCTACAAGGTGATTAAGGCATGGCTGTCAGAAAAGTGGAAATAAAATAAAATCTGGAACTAATAACGTATATTAGCCTTCCGTAATTATCTGAACATATTTTAATTCCCGGCCACAGAAATCCATTTTCTTTTCATTTGACATGAGAGCAGTAAACGAAGAGGAAACAGCAAAATCACTAAATGTAAACACGGGTCACGCGGAGACTACACACTTCCCCACTACAACTCAGACTGCTCTGCGCATCAGCCTGGGATCTACGATATTTCCAAGCCGGGAGAATACTAAGATTGTGGTGACCCCCCTCCCAGCCCCCCCTCCATCGTGAGTTGGAGATACGTCAAAAATTTTAAAAAATCGAATTTTCAAAACTATGTTCATTTTGTAGCACACATCTTTCTGAAGATGTCTGATACATAAAACATATATGTTTGAGGAAATGTAAGACTTGGTCTTTAGTGTGCCAGAGTGCAATACCGCCCCGCTTCACACAGCATTCTTTTATCGAAGTCACTGTATTTCGCTCCATGGAATTGAAACCTGTATATTTTGTACTGGATGCCATCAAATTATATTCACGACAGTAGAAATTAAAATGTCCTGTGCTGCCTCTCCTGCTCCCAGTTGCCTGGTTCGACATCTTGCCCCTCTTTTAAAAAAAAATCTCGCAATTACTACTGGATGGGATTATTTGTAATCGGGAGAACAAGAACTCTTCAGAAAATCTGCACTCTTTATTGCCTGTTAGCTTATAACTTTGTTAGGGTGACAAAATTAAATATAGGATACATAAAACCAGTAAAGACAAGAGACAAGCAATACAGTACACATTTCTTCAACCCTTAGCTCCTAGCATTGTTTTCTTTCTTATCTTGCTACAGCTTTACATGGCGTGCTTTCCTTTCTGTGAAAGGATCTATTACCTCATCAAAGTTCATCAAACATTTTGCTACATGAAAAATTGAAATATTGTTGTCTAATACTGCGTAAGCCGTTAATACAGATAGTATCCAAGACTGGTATGGTTTCTCGATCTGCTTACGTCTATTTTGTCACTGTCTGCTGGATAAAAAAGAAAAAAATAGGCCTTTCTAACACTGCAGAAATGGTAAGACACACAAAATAAATGAGACTATTTTGGCACAAATGGTCATTTTTATAACATGACAGAATATAATTCACGAAGACCAACGTAAAATGCCTGTTAGGTCTACTACAACCAAAAAGCTTTATGTTAGAAAATAGTTTCACATTTCATTCATATGCTCCAGTTTCTCGAGCACGAGATCGAAAAGTAGTAGTACGAGACTTTTATATATATTTAGAATCGTCACACTCTTCCATAATTTGTGTGATGTCCCCATTTCCTCTCCTTCCTCGTTCTAATAAACAGTGTTGTCATCACTAATTCTGGAACTATTTCTGCCTTTGTCAAAACTTATTCACCAGTTAACTCCACTAACCCTGCCAGAATCACCGGTTTAGTTATCCCTGATTATTCTCCAGTTAGGCGTTATGTTCGTTCAAACCATTTTCCGCATTACTTCCAGAACAGAACTTACGCGGCTGCTAGAAGGGGACTGTACAACTGGCGCTTACTAGTGTAGCGATCTGCCCAAACATTTTCTGACAAACTTTCATTTTCCTGGATACACCGAGAAGATAATACATAATCTTTCTTACCTGTAATTCCTGTTAGTCGTTTATTTCCACTCTGGTAGTCTGACTCTATGAATTTCCCTAGTAATTATAAGAGCGCTGATCATTCGCAAAACCCAAACAACATAATCAGACAGCGACTGGCGTTCACTCGTTCGGCTTTACTCTACTCAGCTTGTATAGCCCGGTCCCCCTTTGCCTGCAGAAAGTTTATTTCTAAATGCAACAAGGATTCCCCTGACAGACATCATGTACATTATGGACGCATTCAAAACTCAACTTATGATTTTTTTTCTTTTCTTTTACTATGGGACCAAACCGCTCATGTCATCGGTAACTAGGCTTACACACTACTTTAACCCAACTTAAACTAATTTACGCTAAGGACAACACATACATCCGTATCAGAGGAATGATCCAAACCTCTGACTGGGGGAGCCGCGCGAACCGTGGCAAGTCGCCTCAGACCCCACACGGCTACTACCCCGTGCGGCTTATTATTCATTCAGAAATTAACTTATAGGGTGTGTTCAAAAATCAACAGGGATGCGCATCAAAATCATATGAGTAATCTATAGACCAACATGGGCTGGATGCTAAGTGCTTTGTGAAACAAGCTTTTTTTCTCCTCAAGAATATAAATTTGGTGCCCCCACCCTCCCTCATAGATCCGGGCCTGCTGCGCATGCATGAATCTGGCATCTTGGGCGTGGCAGTAAAATTTTCCCCGGTAGCATCTAGCTGCTGGCTGCAACTGCTTACACAGCCATCAGCGACATTTCTGTAGCCAGAAACAGGAGAAGGTACTACTCATACGCCACTCAACTGCGCATGTGCATGAGCCCGCTCGTAACTGCTAAGACTAATCAAATGTAAACCATTGTGACATCACGCTCATCAGAGGCAATTTGTTGTTATCAAGCATTGCATAGTCTTCCTAAGGCCTTTTAACACGCTTTGCTGTTGGCAAACATTTGTATGCGCACTGTGTTTTGCTGTTGTATATGGCACATTTCCTTTGCAATTTATGTTTTACTTTCGTTTTTTTCTCATTCACGTTTCATTGTTGCAGTATTATTCTGCAGTAGTGGGAACAGTAATATCCTTTGTTAGAGTATCGATTCTTACCAGTCAAAATTACAAAAATTTAACTGCAAACTAAAACAACAAAAAATTCCCAGAATTCTATAAAATTCTCAGGTTTTTCCCGGTTTTCTCCTGGATGAAGAAATTCCCAGGTTGTATACACCCTGACCTTAACTGAATATTTGTGAATCATTTGAATGATGTGTACACCATACTTTGTAACATGATAAAAATTAACAGTTCCTGGTTTATTCTTTCCTTATTCACTGACTGCTACTTCAGGATGAAGTGTGCCAGAATAATGACAGCCTTATTCTTTTTCACCGGCAGCACTGTCAGGATGCATACAGGTTTACCAGTCTTTTTCAAGATTATGATGGAATATAAGTCAGAATTGTCGCTCCTCATCCACTTGGGGACTTTTGGACAAATCTCTCTTATTGTTTCATTAACAATGTTTTCTTCTGTTGAAGTTTCTGGCTAGCTGAAGAGATGTGAAGTTATCTGTTGTCACATTCCCACATTCTCTTCTTGATTTATAGATGGCTCCATCAGATAAGGAATTATGTACTCTTCTAATGGCTGGTCATGAGGTAGGCCTCTTTCATTACCAATATAAAGGAAGCCATTGCAAATGTACTAGAATACCACAGCTTGGAACAACATTTCATCGAAACAGTGGAATCTGGTATGTTCACAAGCTCTGTCTGTTGTCATTGTATCCCTGATAAAATTAGGTCCTCAAGAATGTGATGAAATGTCACGCAAGGAAATGCCTTTAGCCCAAAAGGCACCTCTGGCATACAGGATGCCAATCATTGTCTCAAATTTCTTCAATGATATGGTACAAGCGATATTTTTTATTTCATTCCAAGCATTTGATCCTGATAAGCATGGTATGACCATCCCAGCGAAGAACACACTCCTGGAGAATTTAGATACAAAAGTGACACCAGCAGAGCATTTGATACATACAAAAATGGTATGGCTGACACACTGTAATGTTTATAAACCTCCACCACAGAAATGACCCTCACATGTTTTATCCAAGGCTTAACACCCGGCACTGTACACCAGCGATTTTAATTCTTACTACACTAGATGGGGCTATCCAAGATCTACAGCTGTAGGCATTACATTAACTGACTGGGCAGACAACCAGAATCTACACCTCCTGTTCAAACACAAGGATCGAGTGACCTTTAAATCAAATGTGTGAGGCACAACTTTGATACCTGATCTTACCTTTGCCATTTGCAGAGCCACCCCAATGAAGCTACAAGGATCATCAACGCATTCCCAAGGAGCCAACACTTCTTGGTAATTTTAGAGGTTGGGCAATCAATCTCTAACATAAAAGCCAGACACCCCCCCCCCCCCCCCAATCGCACACACTGGAATAAATATCAAACCTACATTGAGAAGACGATACATCTAATGCCAACGACACCTGAGAACTACACAAGATTCACAAATCTGGTACACAAAGTGGCCCTAAATGCTGTTCTTCATGAGGTTAGAAAGGAATACACCCCTACTGGAGGGAAGAGTGTGAAATACTAATGTGCACTTTGGAAGAGCAAGGATCAAAAGACCGTAGAACAACTGGTCAATGTTATGAATGAGGAATGCAGAAGCAGGTGGAAAAAGGCAATGGATAGCCTAAATATTATGCATTCCAGCAGAAAGATCTTGGGCCTGCTGTGGAAATTAGGCAGTGCCATGGAACCTCACAGGCCGATCCTTGGCTCTAGTCGCCTGAAATAGCAGCTGTCCTGAAACAGACTTCTACAATCCCACTTAAATCGGCTGAAAAAAAAGAATTTCCAAACACCTGAACAGTATACTGCTTAATAATCCAACCAATATGTGCACTGTGAAAGAGGTGGAAATGGAAGCTATTACTGAGGCCTTGAAGCAAAAGAACACAGGAAAAGCAGCCTGACTTAATGAAATCCTGCTAGAATTCATGAAGGAACTGGCAATTTTAGGAAGAAGGTGGGTGGCCAAACTTTGCAGGGAATGCATCAGAAAGGGAGCCCTCCCTAATATCCGGAAAGAAGTAAAAGGCATCCAAGTGTTGAAACCCAAGAAGACTAACAGCCTACGATGCACTTCCTATAAAATATTCAAGAGAATATTATGGACGGGATTAACTCCATATATGGAAGCCAACCTCCCCACATAAAGAGGGTTTTTGAGCAGGTGGAAATTGTGATCAAGTGTTATCCTTCAAAGGCCTGGTTCTCTTAGATCTTACACCAGCTTATGACACATTATCATGGTATGTATTCAGGGGAGGGGGGGGGG
The DNA here is from genome assembly GCF_023864345.2 of Schistocerca serialis cubense. Lineage (NCBI taxonomy): Eukaryota > Metazoa > Arthropoda > Insecta > Orthoptera > Acrididae > Schistocerca > Schistocerca serialis. Next base: position 482,986,329 of record NC_064641.1, on the reverse strand, counting down.
GGGGGGGAGGGGGGGGAGGGGGAGGAGGAAAGTATTTTTCCCCACATTTCCCGATTACAAATGCACTTTTTCCCATAAGAAAACACACTTTTCCCTTGTCATCTGACAGAGACTTCCCTCTGGAGCTGTAAAACTTGTCAATCCTTTGAATGGTAAAGGTTTTATACACTGGCATAGAACTCTGAAAGCAGTTTGTTGTTACGAAGTATTAAATAGCCTTCATCCTTAAGTCTTCGACATATTTTGCTTTGAAAGACACTTCTGTGTGCACTGTGTTTTGTCGTCATAAATGGCACACTTTCTTTGTGACTTTGATGTTATTCCCTCATTATGTTTTATTGCTGAAGTATTATTCTGCAGTAGCAGGCTAAAGTTAAATTCTTTGTTAGAGTATTAGTTCTTACCAGTGGAAGTTGCAAAAATTCCACTGAAAACTAAAACAATGAAAAATTTGTGAAATTTTAAAAAATTCTGTGGTTTTTCTGGGACAGTTGTCCTGGGCATATAACCCTGATTATGGATCGAGGGGCTACTGCTCAAGTTAAATAAATGTAGTAAGAATGAAATGTTACTCAAAAATGTGTTACAGAGACATAACAATCACTATTTTACTTCATAACACAAAGCTCTGACTAATGGCGAGCCACAGGGTTCGGCATTAGCACCCATTCATTTTTATCTATATATTGCTCATATGTAAGAACCAAATTACACAAATTGTCATATGCACATGACCCTGCCATCAATAATAAAAGTAAAAACTGACGATCTTGACAAAATATTGAATGCAGACCTAGAAGTATGGAACACCTGCCACTCCAAGTGCATTTACATCCAAACCCTACCAAAATGACCAGAGCCATAATACGCCTGAACAATAGACACACAGAAACAAAACCGCAGCTCTCTATGAATGACCAATGCATAAGACATAAGAATGAAATCAGATTGCATTCTAATGTATAACTCACATCTAGAAGATTGAAAACAGACATAAAAATCCCATAATGCTATCCCGTCATAACTGACTGGAACGGCATGAGGTTGTGGAGCTAGCACATTGATGATTTCAGTACTAGCCTTATCTACAGTGTGGCTGATACAACCTATAATTCCCTATACACCAAGATGCAGTACTTACAAAAAGACAAATTCAGATCACTTTCATGGAAAATCGGCGCAGAACTGCAAGACTTCAACTCTAAGACAGCTTGGAAAGAACTATGGCTGTAAGTGGAACCAAATTTGGTGGAGAACCCCCACAAGATGATCGATGGATCCAACCCTTTTTGGAAATCGTGGAATACTTTGAACTGTGTCAGAACAGGTGTTCATAGATGTAAACAACTGATGAACAAATGGAGTCTATCAGACAACCCTGAATGTGTGTGAGGTTAAATCTAGCCAATGGATCATTTACATGTGTATGAAGTGTGAGGGAGGCCAAGGACACACACACACACACACACACACACACACACACACACACACACACACACACACACACAAATAATTGTGTGTAATTGTGTGATGATTGTCTTTGTAAATTCCGAACAACTAAATAAACAAGTAGTGTTACATGTATCTTTTAGAATGTACAACACTAACTCATAAGACAGAAGTCCACAGGCACTGATGATGTAGTGATCTGCACTTTGTGGTAGGAGTATGCAGTAGGCCCTTTTCTTCAGTATGTTCAAATCACCCCTTCTCAAGGCAACAGCATGTCAACAATCTTCAACAATCTACCATTCCATTCCATCTCTAACAACCATTTTCACTATTGCACCTGCTGGCTCTTCAAAGCATTCACATGGGGAGCCGTCTACTGAAGGTAACACTTCATCAATCTGGCTATCTTTTTCAGTTGCCTTTGGTAGAAAAATCATATGAACCCCGTAAGCCACTTTCCAATTCAGTATGCGAGTTCTCCAAAATCCAAAAATCTCAGGATCACACTGATAACATAAATAAAAATGCTTGTACAGGCAAAAAACATTTTCTGATGAGATGAGCAACAAACACGTACATAATATGTCTGAAATTTATGATACAATTTTCAGCATGGACACTTTTCTGACAATGCACACATCATTCTAGAAATCATAAAAATTCAGCAAACTGCAGTACACTACTGTAAAAAGGAGGAAATGTTCTGGAAGGTTTTGTGGCCAAATGATAAAAACTGAATTAGTTATTGCAAAAATAAAAGTTGACATGTCTTTTGCCCCCTTCACTGGTCTAGGTTAAGCTACAAATAACTACAGTATCAAAAGTCAACAGATCCAAACATGTTTTGTTCAATAAATCTGAACTCCATCTTCCCAAAAAGATGATACACTAATCACATACATTCTAGTTTGTAGAAAGACAAAATAAAATGTACGTTTAATGTGAAGAAAAAAAAAATTAAGAATCCAAAATAAGAAATTCTGTTCAGAATAATAAATGTTTGAAACACTGGCCATTTGTTCAGTATAACAAATGTAATGGCAGTTCTAGTGGTTTTTACCTTGAGCCAATACACAGGTATGTGCAACAACAGTCATGGCTGTGCTAATTTCAGAGGAAGTGACTGCTTTCTTTTTGCATAGCTCATAGCATACGACAGTACAGGCAGGGGGTTTATGTGCAGCAACTTGCCTTCCCGCAGCACCTCACATTTGCTCTATAGCAACACGTAAGACTGGAGAATGAACTACGTGCAGAAATGTTTGTTGCTGGACAATACTAATGTGATATTATTTTATTATCTAAGATCCAATTATCAATTATTGATTCTGTAAAGTGATTTACACAAACATCTGAAACAACACTGGGCACAACTAGTGCAGCCATATTGTTGTCTGTGCATTTGTCTGTTCAGTTGGCATCAAGCCATGCCAGCATGAAGTCCGTGTTGTTCCCATTATTTCACAAAATAAAAAAAATAAATAAATAAATAAATAAAAAGTTTTAAAGGCGTGCCACAATTGAAAATCCCACAAGTTGTGAAGTGCAGCCAGTAATAAGGCTTTTGTTGGCAAAAAACCATAAACCAAATGAAATTTAATGGTAACTGTGTGAAGTGTGCAGAAACAATGTAATCACTGAAGGTGGAATGTACCAATGGTGCATTAGGTTTAAAGTGGCTGAAGTAATGTGCACAATGAAGAGCGAGGTGGATGACCAAGCACTGTGACTGATAAACTGGTTGCGAAAGTCTACAAGACGATTCAAGATTCAAGAAAAACAATTGCGGAATTCTTGTTTAATTTTACACAAATTTCATGTTGCATCAAATCACTGCACAAAAGCTAGACCATGACAAATTTTGTGCAACATAGGTACCAAAAATCTTGACTCAAGAACCGGCAGGGGCAGGGGCAGGGGCAGGGGCAGGGGCAGGGGCAGGGGCAGGGGCAGGGGCAGGGGCAGGGGCAGGGGCAGGGGCAGGGGCAGGGGCAGGGGCAGGGGCAGGGGCAGGGGCAGGGGCAGGGGCAGGGGCAGGGGGCAGGGGCAGGGGAAGGACACAAATTCCCAACATAACCCATGAAAATGCATGCAAACGTTGCCTCCAAGAAAGACTGTGGTGACTGCCTTTGGGACAGGAAATGTGTACTTCTTGTTGATTTTCTTGAGTTTGGCACGAAAATAAACTGTGAGGTATTGTCAAACTTTGGAAATATTCAGAATTCAAAATATGTCTACAGGAAAACTGAGCTTCAAAATTTTGTTCTTGCATGCCAATGCTTGACCACCCATGGCTAATCGCAATCAGGAAGTACTTGATGTTTTCAAGTAGGTGTTTCCCACCTGGTGTACAGTCTGGAACTGGCTGTCAAAAATAAAAGGAAACTTTTATTAACACCTTGTCACCTGCACATCTCATACAAATTTATTCACTTGGCGTCAGCAGTGCTAAGTCAGATTACTTGTCTTGTTGCCGGCCGCTTTTCACCTTTTCGTTGATAACAAGCTTCAAACACATTGACTTTTGCGCGCTTTAATTTTCCAGAAATCTTCTATTTTGCCGTATCCTTCCACAAACTCTAATTTTATTTTCGAGTAACTTCTCTACGAGTTCTACACTGTTTTAACAATTAAGCCAAGCAGAGGTGATGCCACTTTCCATCAGAAGGTGTCAATAGGTCTGTCACTGTTTTTGCTGAAGGCTGTCCAGCGCCGGAATATATCTTGAATGAGGAAATGTATCCCTTACTCTAATCACACAGCATCCAAATGAGTATGCCATATTTCGCAATTTTCGACAGATTGTGAACTTTTAAATTTAACCATCCATGCCACGGTATCATTCCTTCATCAACTGAGATGTTTTGAATTAGATTAAATGTTTCTTTAAACTTTTTGGAAAAATAATCAATTATGAATTGCACTTTGACAAGCAGGTCGGCACTATCCAGTTTATTGTTGCTGTTGGAAAAATGTAAAAATGATAATATTTGTCTGAATTGTGACTCTTGAAGTTTTCCCGGCATATCGAATATTCCACAAGATTTCTGGATTGCAGCCGGATCTCATAGACTTCTTTCCACGATATTTCGGCTGACAACCTTACAGCCATCTTCAGGCGAGTGTTTGACACTGGAGATTGCTAGTGCAAGTCGCTCTATTTACACGTAAAAGTGCCGCAAGACGCGCATGCGCAAGTTACCGTAGCATGCGCACCACCTGTCGATTCCTTAACAACAGAATCCCAGAAAGATCTCGATGGGGCCAAGATTTTCGGGTCCGAATAATCCATAGTATGTCCTGTGGAAATACAGTGTTCGGCTATGGCCGACTTACTGGGCTGTAAAAGGCGAGTGTGGCGCTCATGCTCAACGCAGCGGTCGTGTACTGTGCGTGTGGTCTGACCAATGTAGGCTTTCCCACACTCGCAAGGTATTTTATAAATTCCAGCCTTCCGTAATCCCAGATCATCCTTGGCTGAGCCCAGAAGAGCACGAGTCTTTGTAGGTGGCCGGAAGATTGCTTTCACACGATGTTTCTTTAAAATTCTGCCTACTTTCAATGAAATGTTCCTGACATATCGGAGAAATGCTCTGGACTTAAACACCTCCTTATCCTCTTGATCTTGTGGGTGGTCACGTTTTTTCATCCTTAAAGCAGTACTGACCTGATGTGCTGAATAATTTTAATTTTAATATTGAAATTTTGCATTTTATTGTTTTGGACATGTCTGCGTGCATGTTTTACTTGTTTCACGCATTCGTTTGCACTCCATAGATGCAGTAATATTGTAGAGGGCCTTGGAATCGACAGGCGGCGCGCATGCTACGGTAACTGGCGCATGCGCATCTTGCGGCACTTTTACGTATAAATAGTGCTACTTGCGCTAGCAATCTCCAGTGTCAAACACTCGCCTGAAGATGGCTGTAAGGTTATCGCTGTGTCTATCAACGGATTCGTTGGCCAATAAGGATTGATTTCCCCCCCCCCCCCCCCCCCCCCAAGTTCGGGTCCAGTAACATCGGGTAATTTGGCATTTTTATAATCCAGTTTCCTTCTACTGCAATTTTGACTGTAGTACTTTTTGGGTTTCGTTGCTAATATATTCAATGAGATCGTTCCCAATATATAATCATACAATATACCCTCGACACTGTATCTTTGGGAAATATGTTTGGACTTTGGGATCCTTCAAATTTATTATTGGTCCTCAGTAAATCAAAGTCCGACCACTGTGCACTGTCTTCTTCGTCTGATTCAGCCGAATCAGTTGGCAATCATAGCGTTCGCCGAATTCTTCTTGGATGTATTTCACTATCTTCCTATGATTCTGCTTCACTTTCTTTTTTTGATATCCAATGTCTTCTTCCCAATCGGCCAAGTCGTCCAGAACATCAGACAAGATGTCTGCACATTCATCATAAATAATCCTATTGTCTCTTTCGTCCGCCATGATGAAAGGGCACAAGTACTTATAAAAAGAAAACACTTGTTGATGTGGGTAACTTATTGTTACCTAAACAAAACACCAACAAAATGCAAAAGATACTAACGTGCTGTCACCAGCCACTGCGCGATACTATGCAGACGACACCACTGTTGTTTCGTCGGCCGTTTACCACTATTTCGCGCACGACACCACTGTGGTGTCACTGGATGGCATAGTGTTAATATCATTTTGAAAGTCCAGAAGGTGGTAACAGAACCTATGAGCAACATGCTCAAACCACCAGCAATGACAAATAGCAACAGTGAAAGAACAAGACTAGGTTTTTCCATGTGTGTCATCATAAAACCAAGAAACATGTGTTATAACCAAATTCATAATCTATGTTCCACTGTGAAATGCATTTGGATGTGAATCAAATGAAAGTAAAAAGAACATCATACACTATGTGATGCGAAACATCCGGACACCCCCAAAAACATACGTTTTTCATATTAGTTGCATCATGCTGCCACCTACTGCCAGGCACTCCATATCAGCAACCTCCGTAGTCATTAGACATCGTGAGAGAGCAGATGGGGTGCTCTGTGGATCTCACAGACTTCAAACGTAATCAGGTAACTGGGTTTCACTTGTGTCATACGTCTGTACATGAGATTTCCACACTCCTAAACATCCCTAGGTCCACTGTTTCCAATTTGATAGTGAAGTGGAAATGGGAGGGGACATGTACAGCACAAAAGCTTACAGGTCGACCTCATCTGTTGACTGACCAACCACCGACAGTTGAAGAGGGTCGTAGTGTATAATAGGCAGACATCTACCCAGAGCATCACACAGGAATTCCAAACTGCATCAGGATCCATTGCACGTACTATGACTAGTTAGGCAGGAGGTGAGAGGTGAGAGAGCTTGGATTTCATGGTCGAGCTGTTACTCGTAAGCCACACATCACATTGGTAAACGCAAAACAATGTCTCGCTTGGTGTAAGGAGCGTAAACATTGGACGACTGAACAGTGGAAAAACTGTTGTGTGGAGTGACAAATCACAGAACACAATGTGGTGATCCGATGGCAGGGTGTGGGTGTGGCAAATGCCCAGTGAATGTCATCTGCCAATGTGTGTAGTGCCAACAGTATAATTCGGAGGCTGTGGTGGTATTAAGGTGTGGTCGTGTTTTTCATGGAGGGGACTTGCACCCCTTGTTGTTTTGTGTGGCACTATCACAGCACAGGCCTACATTGATGTCTTATGCACCTTCTTGCTTACCACTATTGAAGAGCAATTCGGGGATGGTGATTGCATCTCTCGACATGATTGAGCACCTGTTCATAATGCACAGCCTGTGGCGGAGTTGTTATATGACAATAACATTCCTGTAATGGTCTGGCCTCCACAGAGTCCTGACCAGAATCCTACAGAATACCTTTGGGATGTTTTGGGATGCTGACTTCACACCAGGCATCACCGACCGACACTGATACCTCTCCTCAGTGCAGCTCTCTGTGAAGAATGGGCTGCCATTCCCCAAGAAACCTCCCAGCACCTGATTGAACGTATGCCTGTGAGAGTGGAAGCTGTCATCGAGGCTAAGAGTGGGCCAACACCATACTGAATTCCAGCATTACCGATGGAGGGCATCACAAACTTTTAAGTCATTTTCAGCCAGGTGTCCGGATGCTTTTGATCACATAGTGTATATAAGAGCATGCCATGTATGTTATCCCAAGTACATGCATTTCATTAAACAACATATTTTTAAGAACCCAACACACGTAATTTTAACACAAACCTCAGGTTCTCCAGTGTTCAGATTTGTCTGTATCAGTATTTTTCCTATTCGAATGTCTTTACAAACATCACAGACGGCTTGTTCCATCGTTTCACCAGCTCTCAAAATTGATACTCCACATATCTTTTCAGTAGCACTCTTTTTACCAGTATATTGTGTTCCTTGTGGTGTCTCAACTATATGCTCCTGAAATGCAAAGAGTAAAATTTTATTTCAGTACCAGATTTTGAATTAAGTCAAATCAATTAAACTCACCAACCTCTATTTAGGGTATATTTCTCTATAATCACTTAAAGTTGGTCTCAGAATTCATACAAAATTCTAAAACTAATAAACCTATGTATATTTTATCAGCAGCAAATTAACATGTGATGGGATACCCAATCACAATTGGCTATTTTTCCTAACTAGCAGCAGAATGCTAGTTTTAATTTCTTCCACTACTGTCCCTGAAAGAACATTCAGGCATCTCCACCCTTTTTTTAAAAAATAAAACATAAAAAGGATTAAATCCCAAGTGGTAAAGTTCAGTAAAAATGCAAGTTGTTATAGTTCGTCTTTGATGAAACAGCACTACAAGGGGCCTGAAACAAAAACCCCTTGAAAAATTGAAGATATCAGCACTAGAGTTCCTATAATACACTCCTGACTACATTCAGTAATGTTCCACCACTCTGGGTGTTGATAACCAGCAAATATGAGTAAATGACAAAATTAAGAGTAAATAATAGTCTTAGTTTGCAGTTTTATACATATCACACACATCACGGTGGTTTGAAAAGTTCTCGGAATCACCACGAGGGGGTCAGCATTAGCGCAACAAGTTGTTCACGTGAATTCATTGGTCTGTTGCCTGGAAACATGTGCCACATCAGTGCCCTTGGGAGAGAGCTATGGCGGTGATGTGGCTCTGTTGTTGTTCCTGCATAGTGATTTGAGAAGATTGGGGGGGAGGGGGGGGGGGATATCTAGATTCTAGTATTGATTAAGTACTTCGTAAAGAAAGGTATGAAAGCAAAGGACATTAAGCCAATTTTCCAGAATACACTGAGGACTCTGCTCCTTCATATTCATCTGTTGCCAAGTGGACAAATGAATTTAAATTTGGTCAAGAGAGCTTAGATGGTGATCTGCGCAGTGGTCGGCCAAGATGTGTCGCTACTCCAGAAATCATTGCAAAAGTGCACAAAATGATCATGGAGGATCGCTGAGTGAAAGTGTGTGAAATTGCTCATGCTTGCCAGATGTCATTTGAAAGGGTATATCACATTTTAACTGAAGAATCAGAAATGAAAAAAATTATCTGAAAGATGGGTGCTGCAACTCTTGATGCTGGATCAAAAATGCATGAGAATTCGACTCTTGATGCTGGATCAAAAACGCATGAGAATTGACGTATCAGAACAATATTTGGCCCATTTTAGCAGAAAGGAACAAGATTTTTTGCACCACTCAGTGACCACAGATGAAACTCTGGTACACTACTATACCCCAGGGACAAAATAACAGTCAAAGCAGCGGAAACATGCTGATTCTCCGCCACCAAAGAAAGCAAAGACAATGCCTTTGGCTGGAAAGGTCATGGCATCAAATGTTCTGGTGTTCTGGGATGTGAAGGGGTTCTGTTTGAAGATTATCTCCCCACTGGGCAACAAATTACTGGAATATACTATCCTAACCTCCTGGACGAATTGCAACAAAAGATACACGAAAAAAGGCCAGGTTTAGCGAGGAAAAAGGTCATCTTCCATCAAGACAATGTGCGCCTGCACACATGTGCCATCTCCATAGCAAATTACACAAACTTAAGTATGAATTGTTGCCACACCCACATTATTCACCTGATATGACTCCATCAGACTTCCATCTCTTCCCAAAACTGAAAATTTTTCTTGGTGGATGAAGATTAAATTCAAGCAAAGAATTGATAGACGGAGTTGACAACTACTTTGCAGGCCTGGAGGAAACTCATTTTCAAGATGGGATCAAGGGACTGGAACATCATTGGACTAAGTGTATTAATCTACAATGAGACTACATTGAAAAATAAAACAAATTCAGTGATGTAAGTACTCTTTTCTATTTCATTCCAAGAACTTTTCAAACCACCCTCATGTATCCCACAGGAACATCGGAATGAGAGCATATAGACGATCAGTTTCCCTTCTCCATACATAACTGAAGTATGACAATTTGCTAAATTTGCTTGAAGTACCCTTCTGTTATGCACTGTGCAGTGACTTGTGGAGTATATATGTAAATTTAGTAGATGTAGAAGTCTCACACAGATGAATAAGATCTATGGAACTGTCTTATGCCCTTATTTTCTGTCGTTTTTGCAGTTTTTTTTTTCTGTGAGATAATACAGTTCTAGCAGCCGAAAGGTCATTAAAATGTGCATCAGGATACATTTTGTATGATAACAGTCACTATTCTGATAGAATGACTTGCACAATATGTCAGCATGCTTACGACCACACTGTTTTACTTTCACCTCCAGTACATGATCGAAATGAGTGTTGTAATGGAAAATTGGCACAAACTAGTACTGTGGTGACTGGCTGTTCAAATGGTTCAAATGGCTCTGAGCGCTATGGGACTTAACATCTATGGTCATCAGTCCCCTAGAACTTAGAACAACTTAAACCTAACTAACCTAAGGACATCACACAACACTCAGTCATCACGAGGCAGAGAAAATCGCTGACCCCACCGGGAATTGAACCCGGGAACCCAGGCGTGGGAAGCGAGAACGCTACCACACGACCACGAGCTGCGGACGACTAGATGTATATTTGTTGTTTAATGAGGTACTGTTTACATGGCACTAGAGCAGTTGCTACTTAACTACATGCTTCATTAGTTTAAATATCCTTCCACAGATAATTTTTGTTTGCATGCAGTGTGTGTGTGTGTGTGTGTGTGTGTGTGTGTGTGTGTGTGTGTGTTCTTTGTGATTGTCCTTTGAATTGGGAACTTTCCCTCCACTCTACCACTATAGGAACAGACAGGAAAATAGTCATATTTAGTAATAGAAACCATCTAACACTACAAGAAAACTTCCAAATAATTCAGGAGCCAATAAGATAAACGAAACACTTATTTAATACCAGGCCATAAATTTAACGCTTTTCTAGTAAATTTGCTTTAACAGAGTAATAACTTTTGTGCACATAGAATTTAGGGGGCACGCGTGCAAACACTCCCACTCGGTTCTTGTTGTGAAATGGAAACCTTTTCCTCTTGTTACCATTTTTGTAAATGTGGTCACTGCTTTGTATGGGTGGAAGCTTGTGGTATATATACATTATCTTTCTTTCTCATCCCATCCGATAAGTCTCCCCTTATCTGGGGTTCTGGGTGACTTTTCTGAACTGTACCCCTTTCTCTAAACCTCTCCAGGCCTTTTCCTTCACCTCTCTTCCTTTCCCTTCAACTCTTCTGACAGAAGAAGAAGCCACTGGTTCCAAAAGCTTTTAAAAGTTAAATCAGTTTGTGTGTGTGTGTGTGTGTGTGTGTGTGTGTGTGTGTGTGTGTTTTTTTCACTGCTGCCACTTGGTTGGTTGATTTTTTTATTGACTCCTTTATATTATATTACAAATAATTTGTCTTTATAACTAAATATTCCAGAATTCAAATCAAAAACAGCTGCCAACATAAGTAACTTAGAACTAGATATCCTTGGTGTTGTGAAGCAACTTAAATCACTTGATGAAGGTAAGTCTTCTGGTCCAGATTTTATACCAATTAAGTTCCTTTCAGAGTACGGCAATGGAAGAGCTCCTTACTTAACTGCCAAGAGAACAACTAAACTGACGAAAGATCCATGCTTCAAGAGTGGAAGGTTACACACCTCATACGAATACTCAAGAAAAGAAATGGGAGTAATACATTTAATTAAAGGCCCATATCATTGATGTCAATTTGCAGTAGGCTTTTGGAATATGTATACTGTGTTCAAACATTATGAATTACCTTGAAGAAAATGATTTATTATCAAATAGCCAATGCAGATTCAGCAATATCTTTCTTGTGAAGCACAACAAAAGCTATTTATTCACACCATGCAATGAGTGCTATTGACAAGAGATCTGAAATTGATTCCCTATTTTTAGATTTCCAGGTGCTTTCTGACAGTTCCTCACAAGCGACTCCTAATCAAATTGCATCTCTATGGAGTACTGTCTCAGATTTGTGATTTCCTGTCAGAGGGGTCAGAGTTCATAGAAACCAATGTAAGATTATCGAGTAAAACAGAAATGATATCTGGTGTTCCCAAGGAAGTGTTATAGGCCCTCTGCTACTCCTAATCAATATAAATGAGTCAGCAGACAATCTGCGCAGCCCTCACATTTTTTGGAGATGCTGTCATTTACTGTCTAGTAAAGTCGTCAGAGGATCAAAATCAATTTCAAAATGATTTGGACAAGATATCTATATGGTGCACAAAACAGCAACTGACTCTAAATAATGAACAATGTGAAGTCATCCACATGAGTATTGAAAGGAATCCATTAATGTTTGATTACACAATAAACGACACAAACCTAAAGATTATCAGTTCAACTGGACACTACGGATTACTATTACGAAGAGCTGAAATTGGAATGATCACACAGATAATGTGGGGAAGACAAATCTAAGGCAATTTTATTGGCAGAACATTTAGAGGCAACAGATCTTCTAAACATACTACCTACATTATGCTTGTCTGTCCTCTTCTGAAATATTGCTGCATGATATAGGACCCTTGATTGATGGAGGACACTGAAAAAGTTCAAAGAAGGGCAGCTCATTTTGTATTAGTGCAATATGGTGGGGAGGGGGAGTAACAAATGATATATGAATTGGGTGGCAGTCATTAAAACAATGTCTTTTTCATTGTGATGAGATCTTTTCACGAAATTTCAATCAACATATTTTGTTTACATCCCATTACGTAGGCAAAAATGATCAACAAAATAAGAGCTCACATGGAAAGATTTAAGTGTTTGCACAATTAGTGACAGGCATGTATTCTTGCCCTCCGGGATGTGTGGGTAATTATCTCCTTGGCTCCTGTGTAAGGTAGCACTATGCTCGCCAGTTAAAATAAATCCCACACAATTTCCTTCACACGCACCAATAACAGTCACCACAATATCACACATAACTCCTCTCTGTTTACAGTTTATTCTACACATGCCAATAAGCATGTTTGATTAACCCATTATACTTATTCCCAGTTGACACATAACATAGATCAACAAAGTTTTGCTACCTTCTCCCACATTATTTTCTAGTTACTCAGAACGTATGCTCTAGAAAACTAAACAAATGACAGATCTTAGTTTGTTCTGATGTGTCCAATATCAAGTGAAATATTCACGAAAGCACAACACTTCTTGCAAAAGAATCCTCTCACATTGTTTGTGACTGCATGTCAGACTATAGAAAAAAAAACATTTACACATTTGGAGCGAAAACAGAAGTCCTCTGTTTAACATCACATTATAAGATGTTATTTCACAACTCTCATTTTCTTACCTTAAATGGTAGCAGTGACAATGCAAATTCGATGACAAGACGAATTAGCCTCTTTGAATAAAATATAAATTCATCTCTTGGTGTGTCTTTATTACGAATAAATGTATGCAATCCTTTCACCTGCGGTGTTGAAGGAAGCAAGAAAACAGATTCTGGAAGTGGCTGTCCAATGTATGAATGTGCCAGTTGTTCTCTTACTTTGAATCCTCTCTGAAACATATTAGAATATAATTACATTTGAAAAGATTGAATCACAAAAATGTAGAAACTTTTTGTCTAAAAGCAGGAAGACTAAATGTTTACTCATCTACTATGTTGGAGTTGTTCAACATACTACTCATTCCCTTTTTAAGTTTTCCCCTTAATCTTGGAAAAGAGAATGCACTGTGCTGCAATGCTGCAACATTCCTTATGCTAGAGTACACTGACCATTATTAAAATTGCATCACCTACATAAAATGGTCTGAATTAATCAAAACATAATGTAGGTCAGGATTTCATCATGATAACATCACAGAACATTTTTATTTATTTCAACTCTTTGTATGTTGTCTGTCAATATTAGAGCCAAAGCATTCAGAAGACCAAGCTTTGAATGAAGAGTCAGAAAGATGGGGTACCCACCTGTATGTGGGCTAATGCGTATAAAGCTCCACAACCACATTGTTGGGGCAGTGCATTACATAAAATTAAAGTATAGGCAAATCTAGTTCAACTTACATGGAGGTGATGTAGGATAGTGGATTCCTTCCATGAGGAAAGGAAGGAGGAATGCCAAGTAATCTTCTTGTTGTTGCAGTATTTAATATAGGACAGTGGACATGTTTGTATGGGTGCACGATGACAAGGTCTTTAGCGACTGTGTGAAAACAGATTGAGACGAGTGTCAGTAAAATACACAAAACATGAAGCTAAAACAGCACATAAAAGACAGGTAGCAAAAGTTGGGAAAACTATGTGCATGCCCACACAGAACCACGTAACAAAGTATTGTGTCAATAGTAAAACATTAATGACATAGGAATTATTTTTATGATACGGTTTTAGGGCACGAAACTGCTATGGTCAGCACCAGTTCTGTGGCTTAGTGAAGGGCAAAAAACCAAAATTTAAATCACCAGCAATGGGAGTGAAACTCAAGGAGGAGAGAATCTAAAAACGGAAGGAAATCTTAGAAAACTGCGATTTAAGGGGGGTTGTTTTCCCAAAAAGAGCTTTGAATATTGATGTCATCTCACTGACACAAACTCAAGTACGCAATCAGCTGAGCACATGTCATCTGCTAAAAGGGAATATACAGGGTGAGTCACCTAACGTTACTGCTGGATATATTTCGTAAACCACATTAAATACTGACGAACCGATTCCACAGAACAAACGTGAGGAGAGGGGCTAGTGTAATTGTTTAATACAAACCATACAAAAACGCACGGAAGTATGTTTTTTAACACAAACCTATGTTTTTTTAAATGGAACCACGTTAGTTTTGTTAGCACATCTGAACATACAAACAAATACATAATCAGTGCCATTTGTTGCATTGTAAAATGTTAATTACATCCGGAGAAATTGTAACCTAAAGTTGACGCTTGAAACCTCAGACGTTCAGTTGCGTGTTGTAACAAACAGGGGCCACGGTCGGCGAGCCGCATCTGCAGGGACATGTTTACGATGACAACTGTGTTTACAAGTGTGGCTGTAGTGCACTGTTGTGGTTTGGTCTAACTGTCGCAGTGTCCGCATGTAGCACTTGCTGCTATTGTTATTCTGCATTCGTCTCCGCACGCAGACCAACTGTAGTACACCGTGTTACCAGACGTCTGTGATAGTGTAGTGTTGTAGGAACTGTGACCATGGTGTATTCGAACTCTGAAAAGGCGGAGATGATACTCATCTATGGCGAGTGTCGACGAAATGCAGCTGAAGCCTGCAGGGTGTATGCAGAACGGTACCCGGACAGAGAGCATCCAACGTGCCACACATTGCAAAACATCTACCGCCAACTGTATGCAACAGGTATGGTCGTAGCACGCAAATGGGTCCGTAACAGGCCCATCACAGGAGAAGCGGGTGCCGTTGGTGTGTTAGCTGCTGTTGCCATGAACCCACACATGAGTACACGGGACATTGCGAGAGCCGGTGGACTGAGTCAAAGTAGTGTCATGCGCATACTGCATCGTCACCGCTTTCACCCGTTTCATGTGTCGCTACATCAGCAATTATATGGTGATGACTTTAATCATCGAGTGCAATTCTGTCAATGGGCATTAACAGAGAACACGTTGCAGTTCTACCAGTTTACCGATGAAGCGGGTTTCACAAACCACAGGACAGTGAATCTACGGAACATGCATTACTAGTCCGTGGACAATCTTCGCTGGCTCAGACAGGTAGAGTGACAGTGACTGTGGACTGTAAATGTATGGTGCGGAATCATTGGCGACCACCTCATTGGTCCTAACTTCATTGCAGGGGCCCAAACAGCTGCAACATACATCGCGTTTCTACAGAATGATCTGCTAATGTTGCTCGAAAATGTCCCACTGGAAACGCGTCGACGTATGTGGTATCAGCATGATGGTGCACCTGCACATTCCGCAATTAACACTAGGCTGACCCTTGACAGGATGTTCGACGGGCATTTCATAGGACGTGGAGGACGCATAAATTGGCCAGCCCGTTCTCCTGATCTTACACCTCTGGACTTTTTTCTTTGGGGTACGTTAAAGGAGAATGTGTACCGTGATGTGCCTACAACCCCAGAGGATATGAAACAACGTATTGTGGCAACCTGCGGCGACATTACACCAGATGTACTGCGGCGTGTACGACATTCATTACGCCAGAGATTGCAATTGTGTGCAGCAAATGATGGCCACCACATTGAACATTTATTGGCCTGACATGTCGGGACACACTCTATTCCACTCCGTAATTGAAAACGGAAACCACGTGTGTACGTGTACCTCACCCCTCACGTTAATGTACAGGTGCGTCAGTGAAAAAGACCAATAAAAAGGTGTTAGCATGTGGACATAATGTGCTGTTGCAGTCTCTTCTGTACCTAAGGTCCATCACCGTTCCCTTTGGATCCCTATGTAATTCGGTGCTCTCCGATACACACGATCGAACAGCGGAGGAGTGGTACTCAAGCGTCAGCTTTAGGTTACAATATCTCCATATTTAATTAACATTTTACAATGCAACAAACTGCACTGATTACGTATTTGTTTATATGTTCAGATGTGCTAACAAAACTAACAGGGTTCCATTTAAAAAAACGTAGGTTTGTGTTAAAAAACATACTTTCGTGCATTTTTTTTTATGGTTTGTATTAACCAATTACACTAGCCCCTCTCCTCACGTTCGGTCTGTGGAATCGATTCGTCAGTATTTGATGTGGTTTACGAAATATATCCAGCGGTAATGTTAGGTGACTCACCCTGTATATCAGGCAACAGCTGTAAACGGGAGCACAGCAGATTAAATTAAGGGCACTGAAGTAAAAGGTGCCTCACTGTCCACAGTTGAGAGCAGTGGGGACAAAGCGGAGGAGGATCACCACTTACAAGATGTCAGTGGCTAAAAACATAGTGCCCAATCCAGAGTCTAGTTAAAATTACCTCCTCCCAACGCCAAGGTCGGGAGGAAGAGGTCCAAGCACAGGAAAGAGGTTTTCTGTCCCGTAATTTATTATCGGGAAGTGCAGACCAATGCTTGTGTGATAAAAGAGCAACATGGCAGCATAAAACGCTCTGGAGATCAGCAAAGGGAACCATGCGAACAGCGAGCCGAGGAAGGGAGACTGCAGCCATTGCCACTATATAGGCTGCCTAATTTCCGTGGATACCAACATGCCCTGGGTTTCAGAGGAATGCCACAGAGACACCGCTCAAGAGGAGCACGTGGAGGCAGTCCTGAATCCAGTGGACCAGAGGGTGTACGGCATAAAGAGCTTGGATGTTTAGAAGAGAGCTGAGCGAATTCAAGCATATAATATACAGTATCAGCTTATGGTGAAGGATGTATTGGACAGCGTGGAGAACAGCATAAAGCTCTGCAGTAAAACCAAAACATTGGTCACGAAGCTAAAACCCAATAGGGGTGTCGCCAACAATATAGGCACTCCCAACACTGCAGGTGGTCTCTGAGCTGTCAGCGTAAATAAATGTGGCATCCTCCATTTATGCGCATAGAGCAGCAAATGTCCTACGATAAACTATGGGGGAGAGGGTGTACTCTCCTTGAGAAGCTGGCAAAGATCACCGAGAAGGCAGGTCCAGGGGAGAAGCCAAGGTGGCACCAATCCCCTTTTGTCAAGAAAGTTTTAGGGGATTGGAAGGAAGGGGAACGTAGCAGTTGACGGAAGTAGCCTCCCGGTGGTAGTAGAGAGGAAGGGCAGCCTGCATACCCTAAATTCAAGGCGGCGTTGAAAAAAGGGCATGGGTCGGATGAGCAGGCATGGAAGACAGATGACTAGCGTAACAACTCAAAAAGGACAGCTCGCCAATTGGACAGTGGGGCTTCAGCAGTCTCAGCATAAAGGCTCCCCACGGGTCTGGTGCAAAAAGCTCCAGACTCTAAACACAATCCATAGTGGTGGACAGGGTCTAGATGCCGAACAATAGATGGCCATGTAGAGCAGTAGATTATGCTTCCATAGTCCAATTTCGAGTAGACTAAGGAGCGATATAGGTGGAGGAGGACTACTCTGTCTGCTTCCCAGGAGGCACCACTCAGAACACAGAGGGTGTTGAGGGATCGCAGACAGTGAGGCGAAAGATATGAAACATGGGAAGACCAGAACAGTTTTCTGTCAAACATAAGTCACAAGAATTTGGCAGCATCCATGAATGGAAGGTCAAGAGGGTTTAGATGTAGGCAAGGTGGATAAAACTCCATACAACACCAAAAATTTATACAGACGGTCGTACTGGAAGAAAATCTGAAGCCGGTTTCGATGCTCCACGAGTCGAGGCGATCGAGACATCCTTTAAGACATCATTCAAGAAGGCTGGTCCTTTGAGATCTGCAGTAGATTGTAAAATCATTGACAAAGAGGGAGCCTGAGACATCAGGAAGGAGACAATTCATAATTGGATTTATGGCAATGGCAAACAGTACAACACTTACCATGGAAACCTGGGGCACCCCGTTTTCTTGGGTGAAAGCACGGGAGAAAGTAGTGTTCACCCACACCTTAAATGTATGCTCTATCATAAATTCATGGCTGAAAAGGGTTAGCCGACCTCGAAAGCCCCAAGAGAACAGTGTGCGGTGGATGTCTGTCCTCCAACAGGTATCGTATGCCCTCTCCAGATCAAAAAACATAGCTACCATTTGGCATTTCCTGAGAAAATTGTTCATGATATAAGTGGAGAGAGCAACAAAATGGTCAAATGCAGAACAATGTTTTTGGAATACGCATTGGGCAGGAGTTGAAAGGTTTCGGGACCCCAGCCACCAGCCTAAATAGCAACTTATCATGCACTCCAAAACCTTACATACATTACTTGTGAGAGAGATGGGATGATAGCTAGAGGGGAGACATTTGTCCTTTCCAGGTTTTCCTATCTTCTGGGAAAGGTACTGTCGGTCCAAATTCGATTATAAAGGTGAAGGAGGTATTGCAGACTATGGTCTGATAAATGCAGCAACATTTGGATGTGGATGGCATCCGTTCCTGGGGCAGAAGAGCAAGAGGAAGAGAGTGCGTATTGGAGTTATCGCATGGAAAAAATGGTACTATAGCTTTGGCAATTTTGAGAGGAGAAAGCAAGAGGTCGTACTTCTGCTGCTCGTTTCTGCAGGTGAAAGACTTGTGGGCAAGTTGAAGAGCTCAAAATGTCAACCAAGTGTTAACCCAATGAGTTATAAATTGCAACTGGATCCACTAAGGTATCTAGCGTTACAGTTCGCCCAGAGATCGGGGGAGAAACTAGATGTGCCAGATAACCACAGACTTCGACTCCAACCTACACACGAGGGAGTGAATGTGCTAAAGGAGCTGGTAAAGAAGTCCCAGCCTGCCTTCTTGCTATCGCGAATGATGCAACGGCAACACGCATGTGACTGCTTATGGCAGATACAATTAGGCAACGTCAGATGATGATGGGAAACACTATGAGCACATCACTACTCAGATATTGCGTCATGGCACACCTCGTTCCATCAAGGAACTGGTGGGTTCTGGGACAAAGGGCAAGTACGAGGTATTGAACGTTCTGTGGCTGTAACAATAATTTCCGTAACATGATTGACCTGATCATTTATGCTAGGAAACTGACTGTCATCAAATGTTGCTAGAGAAGACAAAAGTGTCCCATCAGTTTGGGCAAACTGCCAGCATCTTGGGCACATATATGGTAGTTGTGGCTCTAATCTAGGGACACATGCAAAATCGTCACTTGAGTGTATGCCAGCAAGAGCAAACCATTAAAAGTGTCGAACTAGCTGAACAGCACCAACCAGAAGGTCCAAATGAGAGTAGGTTGATGTGAAGCCAGACAAAAAAACTAGGTTCCCTAGTGTTGAGGCAAACAAGATCTGCTTGGTGGAAGATGTCAATCAATAGGGGACCTGTCAGACAAGGACGTGGAGATCCCCAAAGCTGGTGGTGGGTGTTGAAGTCCCCAACAAGCAAATAGGGGGGTGGGTGCTGACCAAGGAGATGAAGGAGATTGGCTCTTGCCATTGTTGTGGACGATGGAATGTATATGGTACAGAGAGAAGTTGTATCCAGAAGGAGAAAGACTTATAGCAACAGCTTGGAAGCAACTGTTTAAGGGGATTGGGCGATGATGGATATTATCATGAAGAAGAATCATAAGTTCCCCATGTGCCGGAGCTCCATCAACAGAGGGGAGGTCAAAACAGACTGATTGGAAATGATGGAAGACAAAGCAAACATGTGGATGTAGCTTTGTTTCCTGAAGACAGAAGACCACCAGGGAGAAGGATCTTAATAGGATCAACAATTCACCCCAATTGGACCGAGTTCCACGGCTGTTCCAATAGATAATCTCACTACGGCTGCCGCCAACTCAACGACCACTGACAGGTGGCGGCCGATGGCGTGGAACAGCGTTCAGCCAAGGGCAGAAGATCCTGATCCATAGGCTGTTCGGGGGCAGATCCTACCACCAGTGATCGGCTGGTTGATCGGCCGCCATCGATGCATCTCGGCGACATGGAAGACAGCCGGGGGTGGCTACCACTGTGTGATGCTGTAGAAGTGACACACCATGTTGGAGAAGGAGAGAAACTGTTTCTTATGAGCCTTCTTGGAAGCAGGACGTTGAGATGAGGGAGGAGTTGATGGTTGAGAGGTCTGGGTATGTAAAAAATTTTCATGAGTAAGCTCTTTTTTGGAAGTCCAGGCGTTGGATTTTGGGGCCCATGATTTAGCACGAGCCGATGAAGGTTGAGCCTAAGAGTGAGCAGGGGACAGTGGGGAGGTTGAACAGGCGATCTTTGGGCTGGCCGATCTGACAACTGTGGCACTAAGGGTGAGATCACAAGGGGATGGAGGTGGACAATCACCCTCATGGGCATCCCTGCCACAGGTAACGCATTTGGCCGTATTGGAACACGACTGGCTGGTACGATTAAAATGCTGACACCGATAGCAACGTGTAGGGTTGGGAATGTAAAGACGAACTGAAATTATATCATATCCCACTTCAATGTTCAATGGAAGTTGAACTCAGCCAAATGTCAAGAAAAGAGTGTGGGTCGGTACCAATTCTTTTCAACCGTTTTCATGACTATGAACGGCCATGACGTCCTGATCAGACAGGTAATTTTCAATATCCTCTAGGATAATCCACCAAGTGATCTCGTATAAACCATCCTACACAATGAATTTAAAGTACGGTGCACTTCCACCCGGACAGGGAAGGTGTGTAGCAGTGTAGTTCGAAGCAATTTGTGTGCCTGGAGGGCACTGTGTTTCTAACGAGGTGCCATTTCGTAACCAGGAACAAGAATTTACAGGACCAGCAATTGCATCGACACCTTTCTAAATAATGAAAGGGTTGACTGTGGAGAAGTCTTGACCTTTGTCAGACCAAGAAACAACTAGGAACTATGGCACTGACAGAAGAATTGTCCATGGCTGAGACTTGTCTAGCTTTCTCTTGTGGGCAGAAGTTGTAGAATTTGAAGAAACAATTGTGAAAATATCCCCCAAGATTACCAGCATATCCGATCGTGCGCTCCTTCCTAGTGGGGGCCCTCTCCGAGGGCACTCCCAACTTAGGTAACTGTCCACACCTCAGGTCACACCTCCTGAGAAACGGATGGAGGGACCGATCGGCACGTTTGGAAGGTACTAGCTCGGGTCACCACCCCTCCCTGGACCTGGCCTTTACCAGGGGGTACATAAGTGTCCTATTTGTCTACCTGGGGCGGGGACTTACACGTTATCCCACCACCAGCTATGAGTGGTAACGCATGGGTCAGCCTTCAGACACACACAGGAGGAAGGAAAACGAAAAGGGAGGAACAAAGAAAAGGAAAGGAAAGAAGAGAAGAATTCTCAAATGCCACAGTGGAGGAAAATGTAAAGAGAAGAATCACGGAAAAGAGAAGGACAAAGTAAGGATAGGAGGAGGAGATTACTGTTTAACGTCCCGTCGACAACGAGGTCATTAGAGACAGAGCACAAGCTCGGATTACGGAAGGATGGGGAAGGAAATCGGCCGTGCCCTTTCTAAGGAACCATCCCGGCATTTGCCTGAAGCGATTTAGGGAAATCACGGAAAACCTAAATCGGGATGGCCGGACGCGGGATTCAACCGTCGTCCTCCCGAATGCGAGTCCAGTGTGCTAACCACTGTGCCACCTCGCTCGGTCAAAGTAAGGATAGAGACTTTCCAGTAGAGAGATAAAAGAAGAGAAACCACATCTAACAGTCACAAGCATCTGTCTCCAGACATAGGCACAAAACGTACTCCCAAAGAGAGGGAGAAGGGGAAGACGGGCGGCAAGGATCAGGGACAGGGAGGGATGTGCAAAGGGAAGGTATGCAGCCTGGATAGGAAAAAGAGCTGCACTAGTTCAGGGCACCGTGCTCACCTCGCACATACCACAAGAGTTGTGGACCTCCTGGGAGGGACAACATAGGAAGAAAGTGCTATAAGGAACTAAAATAATATAGCAGATGGACATGGCTGGCTGACCACAAGAATTAAAAAAAAATGAGAAGACAGCTACTCTGGAACACACTACAACCTCCAGCCTGAAAGTTTAGGCCAGAGTCTAGACATATCACAAAACATTAAAACCTTATTCACACTCATCACATCATCAGCTAAAATGGAGAGCAGATCCCCACCAATATTTACTTCTGCCCTTGCATCACGATATAAAATGCATCCCATTAAAATATGACCAATAGAGATATGCACACCACAAGCATCACAAAACGGGGGATCCTCTTGCCGTAGTATAAATCTAAGTGTAAGAGGGCAATGCCCCATCACTGCCAGCCATTCCTCATTCCACAACTGCATGCACTTTCTGTGTAGTGCAGAAACGACAACTTGCAAGGGAATAGGACACTATGCTACAACCTGTCCTCTGCAGGCCTCCTTGGCAGCCCAATCGACCTGTTCATTTCCCCACATCCCTATATGACCTGGCACCCAGCTGAACAACACCTGCTTACTCTGCTGTTGGAGTAAGTACAGTTGGTCATATATCAGCCGGACGAACTCCTCAGCTGGGTACAAGTTCTGTAACGATGGTAAGACACTAAGGGAATTGGAACAAATGAGTAACCGTTTGCCCCGAATATGAAACATCTGCTCCAGTGCCTTCGGGATCGCTTGGAGCTCCGCTGAGAAAACAGTAGGCTCATCATGAAGGCAAATCCTGGTGACATGGTCAAGGAACACGAAAGAGTAGCCACGGGAATTTCCTTGCTTGGAGCCATAGGTGGACACTATTGTGAAACTGTGATGTATATCTACAATATTAGAAAACGGAGATTGAAATGTAAAATCTGACGTACGATCTTTCTTAAAATTCGTCAAGGGTGTCCGGAGAAGCCAAGGTGGAAATCTGCTCCCACCTTGATGTAAAACATGAAGACCAGCCTCACCCATCTCTAGAAGGCAATCCTGTGCACAAATCACATAGGGCCTCATTGCTTGTTGCTGGTTATGAAAAAGCCTTTCCAGTGGAGGCCGAGCAAATCTATGGTAGGTGGGTGTGTATGGTGTGGACAGTGTTTATACGCCTGGTGCACCATATGTATTCATTGCCTGAAGTGATGTGGCGGTTCACCAGCCTCTGCACAGAGGCTTGCCATGGGACTTGTTCTGAATGACACAGTGGCCAACCAAATCCCTTCATGGTGCATCACATCCAACATCTTTGAATAAGAGGGTCTCGCAGACCCATACACCGTGCACTCATAAGAGAGCTGATATTGCACAAATGACCTGTGAAACCGGAGCAGACAAGTCCTGTCTGCTCCCCATGTACTGTGGCTACGACATTTTAAAATACTTAAAGCCTAAAGTGACCTTTTTTCAGATGGTAATCACATAAGCTTAGAGTCAAATATGAGACCCAGAAACCTCACTGTGTCTTTCAAAGTAAGGAGAGTGCCTCTCATCCTCAACTCAGTTTTAAAATGTAATGAGAATGGTTGAAAAGAACACGGTAGAAAACTTAAAAACCACTCTTCTGCGACCATTAATCCAAATGTTAAAGAGTTAGTTGTAACTCATGTGCTGTCATTGTGAGGCTTGAAGAAGAGCAAAACACAGACAGGACTTTTCACTACAGATTTAATGCTATAGCAAAGACAGTCACACTCAGGACACTACCTTGAGGGACACCGTTCTCCCACTCAAAGCATCAGACAGGATATCACTGACTCAGTATCAAATATCGTGGTGAGAGGAAGGACTTCATAAAAACGGGATGACAAACATGAAAACCTCATTCGTGAAGCTGCTCCAGAATATGATGCCTCCATGTAGTATCACAGGCCTTCTCAATGTAAAAAAAAATTCCTAGAAGGTGATGTCAGCATAGGAAAACATGTTGTATAGCTGCCTCCAGGAGGGCAAGGTTATCAAAGGTCGAGCAATACCTCCTGAACCCACACTGAAAGCCTGAGTTGCCTGAATTCAAAGATCCAGGTGAGGTGGCAGTTGACCATACACTCCAAGATCTTCCCCATGCAGCTAGTGAGGGCAACACTACAGTAACTAGTTTCGCATGTACAGTCTTCCCCAGATTTTAAAAGAGGAATTAAAATTGCCTCACACCACAAGTTCGTTAAGTGACCCCACGCCCAAAATGGCATTAAAAATTGCGAGGAGGATATCTTTGTTTCGCTTTGTGAGGTGCCACTGCATACTGTAATGGATCCTGTCTTGACCAGGGGATGTGTCATGAGCCCCAAACAATGCAGAATCCAGCACCCATATGGAAAATGGACAGTTGTAATCTTCAGAGGTGGTTGGTTGGTTAGTTTAAAAGGGGGGAAGAAATCAAACAGAGGTCATCGGTCCCTTGTTCCCAGTAGAACAATTACCCAAGGGAAAGAAGAAAACAAGACAAAGTACGGCACAATAACAGGAGAAAGGAAGAACCAGAAGAATGACAGAAGGACAACAAACACTACAATGGACAAAACAAGACAAGAAAACTACAGGAGAGATGCAAGAAACAGGTAGAAGGGATTGAAATGAGAGAGCAGATGACCATGGCTGGCCGATCACGAAAATAAAAAGGAGAAGCCAGCCACTCCGCAACACATTAAAACTTCCACTCTAAAAACACTAGGGTGGAGGACACAGAGGGGCAAAGGACATGCGCTAAAACTCAGATCAAATGGTAAAACCCAACCCCACGAATAAAACATAAAACTGAAGCTGCTGTTGAGGCATGGCCACCCAACACCAAAGGTAGGGTGCTGGGAAAGTTAAAAGTCTGCCACAGAGCGGCTAAAAGTGGGCAGTCCACCAAGAGGTGGACGACTGTCAGCTGGGAGCCACAGTAACACTGAGGTGGGTCCTCGTGACGAAGGAGGTGACCATGCGTTCATCACGTATGGCCAATGCAGAGCCAACAAAGGGCAACTGATTCCCTGTGAGGAGCCCACAGGGAAACCTTTCACACATTCGCAGTCTCCTTAATGACACGCAGTTTGTTGAGCATACTGTTATGCCACTTCATCTCCCAAATTAAAAAAAAAAAAAACTTGTGTCATAAGACAGAACGCAATTCAGTTTCAGAGATGCCCATCTTCACGAGCGGTTTCTGCTTAGCCTGTTTGGCCAGCCTGTCAGCAATTTCATTGCCCGGGATTCCAACATGTTCTGAGGGTCCAGACAAACACCACTGAACAACTGGACTGTTCCAAAGCAGAGATGGACTCCTGGATGTTCACTACCAAAGGATGGCAAAGGTAGCACTGGTCGATAGCTTGTAAGTTGCTGATGGTCGATAGCTTGTAAGTTGCTAAGGGAGTCAGAACAGAGAAGAAACGACTCACCAGGACAGGAACAGATGTACTGAAAGGCACTAGATATGGCCACAAGCTCTGTAGTGAATACACTGCATCCAGCGGGCAAGGAATGCTGTTCAATTGGGCCTCTGCGGACACAGGCGAAGCCAACATTACCGTCAGCCATCAAGCTGTCGGTGTAAACAACTTCAGAGGCCAGAACATGTAAGGAATTGAGAGGAAGTGACAGTGGAGAGTGGTGGGGTTAACAGAGTCCTTAGGGCCATGCAAAACTTCTAGATGAAGCTTCGGCGGAGGTGTATGTGAAGGGACCTCAAGTAGAGATGGTAACAGAGTTCGGAGAGAAGGGATCGCACGCGAACTGCAATCTTGAACCCTGACCCAGGCCGCCAATGCAGGTGGCAATAGGAGACAGTAATTCGGATGCTCAGGAGAACTACGAATGTGTGCAAAGTAACCGGCGAGCCGTTGCACACGTCGGATTGGCAATGGAGGGACTCTGGCCTCCACCAGGACACTGGTCACCGGACTCATTCTAAAGGCTAACATCGCTAGGCGAATGCCACAGTGTTGCACTGGGTCAAGAAAACACAACGCTGAGGGCACCGCTGAACCGTAAACCAGATTCCCATAGTCAAGGTGGGATTGAACAAGGGCTCTGTAGAACTGCAGCAGCTTAGAGCTACCTGCACCCCAGTTGCTGTTGCTCAGGCAGTGGAGAGCACAGAGGATCTGCCAGCACTCCCACTTAAGCAGGTGAAGGAGAGGAAGCCAAGTCAATTGGGTGTCAAAAGCCAGTCCTAATAATTAATATGTCTCACTACAGTGAGTGTATCATCGTTAAGATAAAGTTCAGGTTCCAGATGAATGGCACGACCCCTACAGAAGTGCATGACACACGACTTCACGCCTGAAAACTGGAGGCCGCGGGCTAGAGCTCATGACTGCACCTTGTGGACAGCTCCCTGTAGGTGCCACTCAGCAACTCTAGTACTGGAGGAGCAATACAAAATGCAGAAGTCATCCGCATACAGACAGAGAAGCGATAACCGACGGCCCTACAGCTGCTGCTAGGCTGCTAATGGCCACTAAAAGTAGAGAAACACTCAATACGGAGCCCTGCAGGATGTCATTCTCCTGAATACGGGGGAAATATGGAAGGCACCAACTTGGACACAGAAAGTACGCAGCGAAAGGAAGTTTTGGATAAAAATCTACAGCGGGGCCCGGAGACTTCACTCACTCATAGAATGTGGCAAGAATACGATGTCACCAGGTCATGTCGGACGCTTTACGCAACTCAAAAAAGATGGCAACCAAGTGTTGGCATCTGTTCGGATGGCAGACTCGAGGGACACCAGATTATCAGTGGTAGAGCGACCCTGGCGGAAGCCGCACTGACATGAAGTCAGTAGGCCACATGACTTCGGGTCCCAACCCAACCGCCAACACACCATACATTCCAGCAGCTTACAGAGAATGTTGGTGAGGCTGATGGGCCGATAGCTATCCATATCACACAGATTTTTACTGGGTTTTAGCACCGGAATGATGGTCTCTCCCACCATTGCGATGGAAAGACGCTATCACACCAGATCCGGTTGAAGATGACGAGGAGATATTGCTTGTAGTCAGACAAGAGATGTTTAATCATCAGACTGTGGATGTGATACAGCCCAAGGACTGTGTTGTGGCAATGCGCAAGGGCACTGAGGAGCTCCCACTCTGTAAATGAGGTGTTATAGGGTTCACTGTGGCTTATAGTGAAAGAGGACTTTCCATCCACCATTTGAGGGCGCAAAAGGCCAGGTGGTTTGGGGGGGGGGGAGCGGGGAGGGGGGGGGGGGGGGGGGGTAGTTCCCCAATGCAGAGGCTCAAGCGTAGTGCTTAGCAAAGCAATCGCATTTGCGTCGGTAGAGAGCACGCCATTGATGTTAACTCCAGGGACACTTGTTGGGATCTGGTACCCAAAAAGAAGTCTGATCTTTGTCCAGACTTGGGGAGGTGACGTATGGCACCCAATGGTCGACATGTCTCTCCCCACACTCCTGTTTCCTTCGTTTTATAAGCAGGTGAACGAAGGCACAGAGCCACTTAAAGGTTATTAGGTGCTCTACGGAAGGGTGCCACTTATGTTGCTGTAGAGCTTGCCAACACTTTTTAATTGCCTTAGCAACCTCCAGCGACCACCAAGAGACTGTCTTTTGTCAGGGCACTCTAGAGAACGAGGGATCGCCACAGAAATTATCGTTGTAGTGAGCTGCTCAATCACAACAGCGATGGCACCAGGTGGAGGAGATTCAACGGTGACAGCAGAGATGAACACTACCCAGTCTGCCTTGTTGAAATCCGATCCCGGTAGGCATCCATTGGCATGAAGCCAGGGGAGTGACAGGAAGATGGAGAAGTGGTCACTACCACACAGGTCGTCATGTGCTCTCCAGTGGACAGATGGAAGCAGTCCTGGGCTGCAAATTGGTAAATCAATGGCTGAGTACCAACCATGAGTCACACTGAAATGTGTGGCAGCTCAAGTATTAAAGAGGCAGAGCTGAGTTAAAATCTCCTCAATGTAGGAGAGGTTTAGGGAGTTGATCAATCAGTGCAGCCAATACGTTCAGGGGTACCGCTCCATCTGGAGGGAGATAAACGTTGCAGACAGTTATTTTCTGCGTCGTCTGTATGCTGGCAGCCACAGCTTCAAGAGGAGTTTGAAGGGGCACAGGTTCACTACCTACCGAGTTCAGCTCAAACGCAAATTCCACCTGACACTATTATATTCACTACATTTCTTGTAATATCCCCTGTAGCCGCATAGAGCAGGGATGCACATTGCTGGGAACCAGGTTTCCTGGAGGGCAATGCAGAAAGCAGGTGTAAACTTAACAGTTGCCGAGGCTCAGCCAGGTGGTGGAAAAAACTGCCGCAATTCCTCTGGAAAATGACGTGATTGTGAGACTGGGAAGGCATGAAACACTCAGTCAGGTTCATCTGCTGCCACTGACTTGTCTCCTGAACAGGCTATATCCATTATGTCTGAGGGTCTGGCAAGATCTAGGTCCTCAGTGGACGCCAGAATCTTCACTTCATCCTCAGATGCAGAGCTTGTAGGTAGGGGTGGTGTGTGTGTGTGTCACCATAATTCCCTTGGTCTTTGAGGTCTTCTTTCTGGATTTCTCTCGCTGATCTTTGGGTTTCTCCGGCTGGGAGGGCTTCACTGATTCAGTCTTCAGGACTGAGGGTGATCATAATCCTACAACCAGCTGCTTTAGGGCACTTCAGCCACTGGCAGGTGTCATCTTTCCCACTAGCAAGACACCTGGGAAGGTAGTGACCCAAGGGACCCCTTCCTAGCAAGAAGAGCCAAAGAGAATTTATGCTTCTCTGTCTGAGAAGTGGGGACTGGTGTCCCCGATGGTTGGGGGGACAGTGCTCCTGAGCTAGGTGGTGAGGGAGCAAACCAGGGATTGAAGTGACCCCACTCCCCCCCTCCCTCCTCTCCCAGAAATTCTCCTGATGGTCTCCCACACAACAGAAATTTTTGTGGAATGACTAATGGTGTTCAGGTACTGTTGCTATGACCTCTTCTTGCTCTCTCGAATAATTCGGAAACACTTTGACCTCATCACCCAAAAGGCTGAAAGATTCTCTGCAGTTGGCTGACACTTGAACCTACGCAGAGCCACACACCTGGTCCTGATTGCAGAGCAGCATTCGGCCTCCATCAAGGGACACGTTGACTCTTCTGTTATGTGGACTGTGGAATGGATACTGCAGGCAGCATGTTGGATCATTTTGGTAATACGGTCCACCCATGCCTCGACATTCACACAATGTTCGAACTGGGCTAACTGGCCATAAAGAATCATGTCGGCTCTACGGAGCATACATCACAGCAGTTTCCTTTCGGATTCCAAGCCATCTGGCAGATGAAGCCAGATTGGGACATAATTACTTATATGCAAGTCCTAGACCACTTCCCAATGAGCAGTGTGGGCAAGGGCTGGAGAGCAAAGTGAGGGATCAATTGCAGAGAACGACCCAGTTGCTGTGCAGAGGCGAGTGCTCTGTCCCGCAATTAGTAAGTATGGGCATGGTGACATGAGAAGCCTCTCAATTGCTCTACCCCTGGGGCAGGTAGTTGCAGAGCCCCAAAGCACATTGTGTGCATTAAAATTACCAGAGAGGGGAGGGGGAGCTGTGTAATAAGGTCAGTTAGGGCCTCTTCATCAAGCACATCATGTGGGGGCAAGTAAAGGGAACACATTGTCAACGGATGACGCACGAGCAGTGATACAGCAACTGCTTGTAAAGTTGTCGTAAGTGAGAGAGGCGAGGAGTGGTAATCGGTACTGACAAAAATACCTACACCTCCTCTAGCTCTCTCTCCGCTCAGGTCGTCCTTTTTGTGGAGTACATAGCCTCGCAGCTAAGGGGTGTATGATTGATGGAAATGAGTCTCTTGGAGATACAGACAGTGGTCTACCCTGAGATAAGAGACAGAGTTCCTCCACATGCACTCTAAACCCCTGCGAGTTCCACTGTAGGATGGGAGCCATTTCATCGATGTGATTTTAATTTACCCTATCTTTGCACTGTGAAGGTGAAGCACTTGTAGAGCGAGGGGAGTGGAGGGGCTCCTGGATCCAAGGCACCTAACTCCATGATGTCCTCGTCATCAGACAGACATGAAAGAATGACATCTGACAGCGTTCAGGACAGCTTTTGACACAAACGTCATGAACCTTTCCCTGCACTCTGTCCCTTCGAGGATGAAGGGAAAAAGGGGTCTTGAGAGGCACTCTGCTTTTAGTGCGCCTTCTTGACAATCACTGTAGAACTGTTGCTGGTCTTTTCTGTGGCAGCTGCTTGGACTGCTTTATCCTTGCTTGTTTTGCCTAGGCATGTACACATCCAAGTACACAGGTGCTGATAATAGATGGTGGTACACTGGACAATGTCTGTGTTGAGGCAGGAACAGGCTTCTGCACCATGGAAGCATAAGAAGAGGTAAAGACGGGAAGTTTCATCACCTTATATTCCTTTTTGGCTTCAGCCTAGGAGATCAGCTGGGTGACTCAGGTCCTGAATTTTTTATTCCTCTGCAAAAACAGGGCAGTCTCAGCTCCAGACTGGGCAGCTCCCAGAGCGGTTAACGCAGACTGCTGGAGATGGACAGTCAATCCCAGCTTCATGGGCTACCTTTCCACATTTCCCACCAGTCACTTCACCCCCGCAACTCAGCGTTGTGTGACCAAAACTCTGGCATTTGCAGCACCACTTAGGGTTAGGCCTTATGTACCTAACCCTAAGTCTGAGGAAACCTGCCATGATGTGGTCACGCAACGTAGGAGAATTAAAAGCCACAATGAAGGTCTTCTCAATTTCTCCATTATTCCTATGCACCCTTTGCTCTACGTCCACTATCCCCTGTAATACCCATTCCTATTTAAGTTCCCCTATGTGGATCTCCGCAATGTCATGGTATGTGACCACACCCTTCTAGAGTTAAGGGAGTTATGCAGTTCGACAGTTACATCATATTCCCCCCAATTTTTCTGGCTTCATAAGTAGTTGCACCTGCTTTGCCTTGTTAGTCTCAACCAGTAGGGAACCATTTCGCATCCGCTTAATAGACTTCAGGGTTCCAGCAAGTCCTTCCACACCTTTATGGATATACTTTTTTGAACGTCCCCTCCTTCCTCTCATGGCCAAAAACACAATTTGATTTATGAATCCTTGAGCCCTGTTACTATAATTCAACAGATGCATGTTACCAAGAGGGCTAGCCTCTCTCATTTGTTTGGAGGGTTGGGTGTGAATTCTCCCAGGCGATACACGGTGCCCACTGGGAAGAGGAGATGATGATTTCGAGGGTTCCATCTCAGTCCCACGAGCAGCTAGGGAAACAAGGGTCCACTCAGACCGAGTCCTGCATGCCTGAGTAAGCCTTATACAACTGAGGTGCAGCAGGTTCCCCTGAGATTGCCCACTAACAGCTGTTTCACCTCAACAGCCATGCATCTCATCAACATGCAGCACAACTTGAGATTGAAGGGTTTTTATAAAGGTTTTTACCATCCTCGTTATCCAGGCAGTCAAGCCAAGATCTCCATTCCCTGTGGCACACAATGTTCCACTGCCGCACCATACAGTGGTCGCTGATGCATGCACATAGCTTATGGTAACAGAAGACTGGCAGCACTTATCAGTCCCCAAGTCAGGAAACCCGGTGTCATCAATCCTTACTCAGCAAACAAATGATGAGCCCCTGACGGCAGTATTTAATAGAGGGCAGTGATGCACCAAATGTTCTATTTCTGAATGAGTGAAGGTCTTTTTTGCACCAGCAAATCTGTACTTGGAATCGTCAAAGTGAATTTTGGGCGAGTAATTTCTTCTCTGGCCAAATGCTTGGACAGTTCATTCACCGAGATACCCACATGACTTGGGACCCAGAGGAAGACAGTTGAGCAGGTAATAAGACGGAAATCAGATAAAGATTATTATTTGCAAATATCACAGGCTGAAATGAGAATTGTAACATTGATTAACAGCCTGGAGACTATTCATTGAGTCACTACAAATTAGTATGTGGTTGAGGGCTCTTAATGACAATCAGCCCCACTATAAAAACACCACGTGTTCCTAGCAGCGAACGTTCCTGACTGGCAGGAGATTGAAAAGTATATCCCATCCAATTGATTGGTTTTAGGGCCATCATTGCAAATGACAGAAGCACCCCTAATACTCCGGATTAATTTACAGAGCAAGATGCCAAAGGCAATGGGGTCAACTGAAACTTTTAGAGCCTTGAAATATATTGGTCCTAATTCATGGTCTGGGTCATAATGAAAGAGAGAAAAAGTAGGGGTGGGGGTCCTTGGCAGATGGTCTCGTGGCACATTCCAACAACTAATCCCACCGCAGGATTAGTATTGGGGTCTATGCCCTTGTACAAAAAAATATTTTTAAGTTGGATGATTACAAACTTGTTGTATGGTACTCGCATAAAAGAGCAAGAGCTGACAGCATCTGAAATGAAGTGATATGATCCTCAATTCAGCAAGGACACTGTCCACAGGACTATGTCCAATAGGTGCTGAGCCAATCTTATTACACAGCCATGTATTAGGTCCAAAAATTTCAAAGCCACAGTGTCACTCAGCCATAAAACTGGCAACTATGGTCCAGTCTGGATGGGACCAGGCTCCATTCAATATGGAGCACAGTAGCATGAGCCCCTTCTCGAGAGGTGTGGCCGAGGAAGCAGAAAGAGTTAAGCTTTCACACGCAGCTAGTGTTTAGTCGAGGAACATGGGGCAGCCATGGTACATTTTTATAGAAGGCAAGTACCATAAATCAGGACTGTGCAACAACATCCAAGATTTGGGTAGCCAAGCTGGGTCAGGATGAACTACGTTACAACAACAAAAATGTGCAACTCATGGTTTCCTGGAAGAGAAGTGGAAGCCATGGGAAAGGGTCCAGGCAGAGACTCTTTGGATAGCTCCTTGAAGCTGGTGTTCAGCAAAGGCTACAGATTTGAAGCTATACCAAACACATATAGCATGAGAGTAACTATTATTCTGACAAAGATCACTAGTTTGTTGATGACAATTAGAAAGCTTTACACTCAGCATGGAGTCTCGAAAAATGCCATTCTCCTGGATCCATGGGAGCTGAGCAATGTATGAACTCTGGCACTAAATAATAGATGTGATAAAAACAGATGAACAAAATTTTGTAGGGAGCCTCAAAAGTCCCAGTCATGGAGGATAGGTAAGAAGTGACTGTGCCAAGCGGTGTCATATGACTTACGTAGATCAAAACTGCAATGTTGTTGAAATTTAGCAAAATCCTGTTTGATGATTATTCTCAACATAACAAGATGTAGGCATAGTTAAGCTCAGTATACAAGAACCTGATTGTCAGTCGACCAGAACTGGTTATTTAAATAAAGATTGTATCAGCAGTTCATGGTAGCAATCACGACATTTTTAAATTGCTAGATGTAGATCATACCACCCCCCCCCCCCCTCCAAAAAAACTACACTGATAATGGGGAAGAGAGGTCTAATGTTTCTTGAACCCAGCATAGCTCTCTTGCTGCCATCCTTTCAAGTAAAGCAAGTTGGTGAGGCTAATGTGTGTGTAGCTGTTGGATTTTTGTCTAGCTCAAGGATTGAGATAATGACACTATCTCTCCTTTGCGAAGGGAAAATGCCTTTGAGCCAAATATAATTGGAGATCAGTAGATAGAGCCTCTGAGTAACAGTCAGATGTTGGATAATCTGATTACGACTAAATGCAGGGCGAGGAACCTTATGCAACAAGTCAATAGCCTGAAGCAGCATCCAGTGATAAATGTTTATAATTAATTGAGGACTACAGGGATGGGGATAAAGAATAGGGTATGTCCAACTTTTCTTTTATGCGCTCAAAAGATAGTCTGATAGACGGACAAGAAGAAGATACCAACACCGATGCAAAGCGGTCATGAGGTGTTTAGCAATAACTAACACACTGATAAAAATACCACTGTGAAGAAGAAAACCTGGTACAGTAATTGAGCTTGATGTCCCAGCAGACTAAGGAGGTTGCCCCACAGAACTAAGGAGGTTGCCCCACAGAGGGACAGATCAGGACTGTAAAGAAATTTGTCAACTGGTAGGCCCCTAACAGGCGATATGGCACTCCACCATGGAATGGTGTGCACTGAAATCCCAAAGCAGTTGTTGGGTCAAGGTGGACATCTCAAGGTAAATAAATGCCCTTCCTGGGGGTAAATAAAAGCTACAATGGTCTTCTGCTGGGGTCGTTTGCACTTTCACTGCTATTGCTTCCAATGCGATACAGAGGGGAATCCATTCACTGCTGACATCTGTGTGAACCAATGTACTGATCTCTCCACACACTCTCAGTGCCAGTGCCAGTGCCAGTACAGTTCCAGCAGAATACACAGTAATCTCAGAGACTGAACAATTGGTGAAATCTATTTCTTTTGGTAGCAACATAGGTCACGGAAGAAGACATTATAAGTTGTAGTGTTGGTGGATAACAGTGATATCCACTGCAGTCCCATTGAAATAGCATGTAAGGTCGCCCTGGTTAGGTGCGAGGTGTCCAAGATGACACTTCATGCATGCCCCAGCATCATTCTCTGTCACCGTTGGAGATGGAATAATATCAAGGAACATCGGTTCAGAGACCTACAGCATGAGGGAGATCCAGTGCTTCCAGAGTTTTCTTCTTTTTCTCCTTGAGTACTTACGATGGTCAGACTCTTGCAAGGATATATCTGCTGCGATAGGAGGAACTGAATAGAAGTAGGCAGACCTAAGACAGGCAGTTTGTGACTCCTCCTGCTTATGTCAATGGTCTGTCAATTTCTTGGGAAAGGGTTCCTGAAAGGGAAACCTGTCATCAGAAACTGGAGGAGGATGTCACTTCTACTAGGTGCGAGGAGTCGAGGTCCCAAAAGTTGGTGCTGCAGGAACCACAAGAGGGGAGTGTGTATCTCCCCTAGGGTCTAATATAGTTGCACGACTACCACAGGTTGACATCTAGGTACTGCCACTGGCATGGCCATTGTAGCTGCAGCAGTCAGTATCACGGAGCATGATAGAAACAATGGTACTTTTTCATAGCTTCAAAATTCAAGTGACAATCAGAGACCTTGCATTTATGGATTTTAGTATTTCATAATTAGGGTATCACGCTTCAGGACTTGGGGATGGTGGTCACTTCCATCACCTGACATGAACAGATGGTAGTACATTTTCATCACATTGCTGACCATAGTGTTCACAATTTGCGTCACACATACAACAAAGAGACATACATCCAATGTGTTGGCTTGTGAAGCATCACATCGAGAATGGGAAATACAGCGTCACCTCACAGTGGGAGACCACAATCTTAACTTTCTCAGGAAGTTAATCCCCTAGACACAGACACTGGACATTCCAGGGTGAATCTATGTTTCTCACATTTCTCTGTGGGTTCTCACGGTTCTTCATCCATCTGCAGAATTAAGTGCAGTGAAAAGTTAAATCTTTTAGTATGTTTAGGTTCTTATGGGGTGTGACAGTAACAAATGCATCACCAAGTCTCTTAGAAGTGAGCAGCACCTGGGAATAGGTAGGAAACAGCGTTTTAATTAAGAGAACTATTTCATAATTTGTTAAGCGAAGCGTTTTATCCACACAAATTTTCAATATTCTCAACAAAAAACACTGGCTCAGTAGATAGAAATGAGCCGCCTGTTGTGCGGGTGCAAACCAGTGAGTGAGTGAGTGGTGTACATTTCAGCTGTTCATCCGGTTTTGCTTTTATCTCATAGTGTGACCAATGAAGGAAAGATGATGATTTGCACTGAAGAAATTTTGGTCTTTCTGAAGAGACTTCCAGAGCCTCTGGCCACTGGCTGATTATCTAGGTATTTTCCACTGTGCCAGATATGCATCATGATAACACTACTCCAGATGGATGCTATCCCAATGGGCACAATCCAGCTGGAGCAATGATCACCTGGTTTGATGGCTACTGCTAGGAGTCCCAGAGCCCCCAAACTGACAGTATAATATGAAGAACTAGAGTTTCAAATAGAAATTTTTGGTACATGCTTTAGGTGAGGGACACAATACACTATAATTTTACTTTCTTAGCTGCATATTTACAATCGTGTGGTTTCAATTTTCACTAAACATTGTTCAGAAACATTTGTAGCAACATATAATCTACAGTAGAAAATAGTTAAATGATCCAGTCAAGTGCTCAACATCCAAACATTTAACACTATGTCAGTTTTCTACAGAACTAAGTACTCTGTATAAAATGACAGAACTTTTTAACATTTCAGTTGTTACTATTGTGGGGAACTAAAATGCTCAATTTACATTAATGAAATCTTTAACATTACTTATTAAAAACTATCCACTATGAAATTTAGTATTTTTGTATTTTACAACAAAAATTTATTTGAAATATGTTACTAGTTTCCACTGAATATATTTCACCATTTACATCAAATAATTTCCATTGCAAATCATACAAAATTATAATTACAATATTGTAAGAAGTTGCCATTGTCAATAACCATATAAGAATGGGTACCGCACCAATGAGTATTGCTATGAAGCAGTTGCTACGCATTACATTGGTGGTAGTTTCAGTAAGCATTTAAGTACGAACACTTGTTGGCATGTTGGAATGGAAAATTATTAATAAATGAAAAATATGAATCTTGGGTGTCCAAAATTATTTTTAAATACACCACTTTCACATAAAAAAATAAAATAGTCCAAAAAGTTGGACTAGCACTTTCTCAATGAAGAAGAATGACAATTGTCGTCAGTTACTGTCATCAACATCGATTCTTCAAGTTACAAAATGGATGAAAAAATACAAAAATAAGGCAAAGGTAACCCACTCACTCACTCATAGTAGGCTTAAGCAAGACAACAGTGAATACTATTTTCCATTGTCTGTTTCTGCATTTTTTTTTTTTTTTTTTTTTTTTTTTTTTTTTTTTTTTGTGGTTTTAGGGCGCACAACTTCAATGGTCATTAGCGCCCTGACTACTCTAAGAATACACCGCGAGGCACAAGTTGACCACAACAACTAAAAGGGAAAACACGATAAAAGACAGACTGACAGGCATAGGATTAAAAAACAGCATCATCAAATGTCCTTAGCGAGGTTTGTCAAATTGATAAAACGAAGAACACGAGCAGCTGCTTGTGGGTCATCCGCTAAAATGGCATCGAAAGTATTTGGCAGGTTAAGATCGAGGCGCAGTGTGTTAAGATCTGGACAGGACATTAAAATGTGTCTAACCGTCAGCAAGTGCCCACATGGGCAGAACGGCGCCGGCGCAGCCGTCAGCAGATGGCGATGGCTGAACCGGCAGTGTCCAATTCTTAACCGGGCTAAAATGACCTCCTCCCGCCGAGAAGGGCGTGAGGAGGACGTCCAAGCCACGGGAAGAGGTTTTAAGGCCCGAAGCTTGTTGTCGGTAAGTGCAGCCCAATCGGCATGCCACAGAGATAAGATGCGCCGACAAATCACCCTGCTAAAATCGGACGAAGGGACGCAACAAAAAGCTGTCCGAGGCTGGAGGACCGCAGCCTTGGCCGCGGCATCTGCAGCTTCGTTCCCAGGGATACCGACATGGCCAGGAACCCACATAAAGCTAACTGGAGAACCGACGTCCACCAGCTGCTGAAGAGAGCGTTGGATCCGGTGTACGAAAGGGTGAACCGGGTACGGATCACTGAGGCTCTGGATGGCGCTCAGGGAATCTGAGCAGATGACATAAGCAGAATGTCGGTGGCGGCAGATGTAAAGAACAGCCTGGTAGAGGGCAAAGAGCTCAGCTGTGAAGACAGAACAATGGTCATGGAGCCGGTATTTGAAACTTTGTGCCTCGACAATAAAGGAACACCCGACCCCGTCATTGGTCTTAGAGCCATCTGTATAAATGAATGTCATGTCGATGAACTTTGAACGAAGTTCCAAAAAACGGGAGTGGTAGACCGAACCGGGGGTGACCTCTTTTGGGAGCGAGCGGAGGTCAAGGTGAACGCGGACCGGAGCCTGGAGCCATGGTGGCGTGCGGCTCTCGCCCACTCGAAAGGTTGCAGGGAGTGAGAAATTAAGGTGTTGAAGGAGGCGACGAAAGCGAACTCCAGGGGGTAGCAGGGCAGAGACATACAACCCATATTGACGGTCAAGAGAGTCGTCAAAAAAGGAACGATAAGACGGATGGTCGGGCATTGACAGTAGCCGACAGGCATACCGACAAAGCAGTATATCGCGCCGGTAGGTGAGTGGCAATTCGCCAGCGTCAGCATGAAGACTCTCTACGGGACTGGTATAAAATGCTCCGATCGCAAGTCGTAAACCCCGATGTTGTATGGAGTTGAGGCGGCGTAAGATGGATGGCCGTGCAGAGGAGTATACGAAGCTCCCATAATCCAGCTTGGAGCGGACGATCGACCGATATAGACGAAGTAGGACGGTTCGATCCGCTCCCCACGACAGACCACTGAGAACACGGAGGACATTTAAAGAACGGGTACAACGGGCGGCCAAATAGGACACATGTGGAGACCAGTTAAGTTTCCTGTCAAATGTAAGGCCTAAAAATTTGGTTGTCTCCACGATTGGGAGAGCAACGGGACCGAGTCGTAAGGACGGTGGGAGAAACTCTTTGTAGCGCCAGAAGTTAATACAGACCGTCTTCTCGGCAGAAAAACGGAAGCCATTGGCGACACTCCAGGAGTAAAGACGGTCAAGAGAACGCTGAAGACAGTGCTCCAGGACACGTGTACACTGCGCGCTGCAATAGATGGTAAAATCGTCCACGAAAAGGGAGCCTGATACATCAGCTGGGAGGCAATCCATTATTGGATTGATCGCGATGGCGAAGAGAGCGACGCTCAAGACTGAGCCCTGTGGCACCCCATTCTCCTGGCGAAAGGTGTCGGACAGGACAGAACCCACACGTACCCTGAACTGTCGATCCATTAAAAAGGAACGAATAAAAAGAGGAAGGCGACCGCGAAGGCCCCATGTATGCATGGTGCGGAGAATGCCCGCCTTCCAACAGGTGTCGTAAGCCTTCTCCAAATCAAAGAACACAGCCGCGGTCGGGCGCTTCCGCAAGAAGTTATTCATAATGAAGGTCGACAAGGTAACCAGATGGTCAACAGCAGAGCGGCGCCTACGAAATCCACATTGTACATTGGTAAGTAGGCGTCGAGACTCGAGCAGCCAAACCAATCGCGAGTTAACCATTCGCTCCATCACTTTACAGACACAGCTGGTAAGCGAGATAGGTCGATAACTGGAAGGCAAGTGCTTGTCCTTCCCCGGCTTAGGAATCGGGACAACAATAGACTCGCGCCAGCATGCGGGAACATGTCCCTCAATCCAGATGCGATTATATGTACGAAGAAGAAAACCTTTACCCGCAGGAGAAAGGTTCTTCAGCATCTGAATATGAATAGAATCTGGCCCTGGAGCAGAGGACCGTGATCGGCCAAGT
Organism: Schistocerca serialis cubense; assembly: GCF_023864345.2. Taxonomy (NCBI): domain Eukaryota; kingdom Metazoa; phylum Arthropoda; class Insecta; order Orthoptera; family Acrididae; genus Schistocerca; species Schistocerca serialis. The sequence continues at coordinate 482,946,567 of NC_064641.1, read as the reverse complement.
GCGTTTTCGAGTTCCCGCATGGTGAATGGGGCATTATAACTTTCACAATTCGAGGAGCGGAAGTTAGGTGGCCTAGCCTCCTCTGCCTGTTTGCGGGGGAGGAAGGCAGGGTGGTAATGAGCGGAGCTCGAAACCTCTGCGAAAAAGCGGCCGAAGGCATTGGAGACAGCCTCAGGGGCTACAAGGACGTCATTCGCGACCTTCAAGCCAGAAACTGGTGAGTGGACCTTAGTGCCAGATAGCCGGCGCAGGCTACCCCAGACAACAGAAGAAGGAGTAAAACTGTTGAAGGTGCTTGTGAAAGCAGCCCAGCTGGCTTTCTTGCTTTCTTTAATAATACGACGACACTGAGCACGTAATCGTTTATAATTGATACAATTCGCCACTGTAGGGTGGCGTTTAAATGTGCGTAAAGCACGTCGACGAGCACGTAAAGCGTCTCTACATGCCGCGGTCCACCAGGGGACCGGTACGCGACGTGGAGAAGAAGGAGGGTGAGGGATGGAATATTCAGCAGCAGCGAGAATGACTTCCGTGAGGTGTGCGACCTGACGATCGCAGCTTGTAAAGGTTTGATCCTGAAAGGTCGCCCTGGAAGAGAAGAGCCCCCAGTCTGCCTTGGAGATGGTCCAATGAGAGAAGCACGGAGAGGGAGTATGCTGCAGGAGTTGGATAACACACGGGAAGTGGTCGCTCGAATATGTATCAGAAAGTGCATACCACTCAAACCGGCGTGCAAGTTGGGGAGTACATATAGAGAGGTCTAAATGGGAATAGGTGTGAGATGTGTCCGAAAGAAAGGTTGGGGCGCCAGTATTGAGGCAGACAAGATCGAGCTGGTTGAAAAGGTCTGCTAACAAGGAGCCCCTCGGGCAGGATGCTGGAGAGCCCCAAAGGGGATGGTGGGCATTGAAGTCTCCAGTTAACAAAAATGGTGTAGGTAGCTGAGCAATAAGTTGCATCACGTCTGCCCTGGTAACGGCAGATGACGATGGAGTGTAAACGGTACAAAAGGAAAACGTAAAAGTGGGGAGAGTAATGCGGATGGCAACTGCCTGCAGGCCGGTGTGCAACGTGATGGGATCGTAGTAAATATCATCCTGGACCAGCAACATAACCCCTCCATGAGCTGGGATACCTACCACAGGGGGTAGGTCAAAACGCACAGAGGTGTAGTGTGCCAAGGCAATTTGATCGCATGGGCGTAGCTTCGTTTCCTGGAGGGCTACGACGAGCGGACGGTGCAAGCGGAGCAGCAACTTCAAGTCCTCTCGATTGGAGCGAATGCTGCGAATATTCCAGTGAATAAGTGCCATCGTAAGAAAAGGAAGATGAGAGAAGTGGTCACCTCGAAGGCCGCTTAGGGCCTGGCTTCGAGCGAGCACTGCCGCCACTATCAGTAGGCGGACAGTCATCGTCCATGTGGTCTATAGGGTCATCGGCCATCTCGGGAGGATGGCCGGGAGGGGGAGCTTCCTCCGCCAGTGAACGGCCAGATGTACGGCTACCAGCGGTGCGGCCAGGCGAAACAGATGACGGCCTGGGGCGGCAACCGCTGGGTGGCGCAGGAGAAGGAATGCGCCGTGGCGGAGAAGGAGAACTGTGCTTCCTATGCGCCTTTTTGGAAGGACGTGTAGTGGAAGTACCGGTCGAAGGCTGGGAGGTCGAGGTACGGAGGAAGTCTGCACGGGATGGTTCCTTCTTGAAGGCCCGTGCATCTGACTTCGATGTCTTCGTCTTAGCAGAAGCTGAGGAAGGTGCTCGTGTCTGTGGGGTGATGGGAGGAAGAGGAGACGTCGACCGCGCGATCTTAGCACTGGCCGAACGGACGACCGTGGTGCTGAAGGTCAGATCGCATGTCTGGGTTGCTACCTCCCGGGTAGTCCGAGGAGAGGCGAGGACAGTACTGTATTTCCCCGCTGGGAGCAGCGTGGGCTTCCTACTAGCCAATAGCTTGCGAGCAGCCGAGGTGGACACTTTCTCTTTGACCCTAATTTCTTGGATACAGCGTTCTTCCTTATAGACAGGACAGTCGCGGGAGGATGCGGCATGGTCACCCTGACAGTTCACACAACGAGGAGACGGAGGTGGACAGTCACCCTCATGGGCATCCCTGCCACAAGTGACACATTTAGCCGCATTGGAACAAGACTGTCTAGTGTGATTGAAACGCTGACACTGGTAACAGCGCGTAGGTGTCGGGACATAGGGGCGAACAGAAATAACCTCGTAGCCCGCCTTGATGCGCGATGGCAGCTTAACACTATCGAAGGTCAAGAAAATTGTCCGGGTCGGTACAAGGTCATTGTTGACCTTTTTCATGACCCTATGGACAGCCGTCACGCCCTGCTCAGCGAGGAATGATTGAAGCTCCTCGTCAGTCAATCCGTCGAGGGAGCTAGTATACACTACACCACGAGACGAGTTCAAAGTTCGGTGGGCCTCCACCCGGACAGGGAACGTGTACAGGAGGGTGGCCCGAAGCAGTTTTTGTGCCTGAAAGGCACTCTCAGTTTCTAGTAATAAGGTGCCGTTTCGCAACCTGGTACAAGATTTGACAGATCCGGCTATGGCATCTACGCCCTTCTGAATAACGAAAGGGTTGACAGAGGAAAAATCCTTTCCGTCCTCAGTTCGAGAAACTACGAGGAACTGTGGGGCAGGCGGTAGTACTTTTGTCACTGTTGGCTGGTCACGTTTCCGTTTTTGAGTCGAAGTCGAAAGAGATGGAGTAGAATCCATTGCGGAGGAATCCCCCATGATTGCCAGCGTCTCCGATGGCGCGCTCCTTCCTTGTGGGGACCCTCTCAGAGGGCACTCCCGCCTTAGGTGAATGTTTACACCTCAGGTCACACCTCCCGAGAAACAGACGGAGGGACCAATCGGCATGGTCAGAAGGTATCAGCTCAGGCAATCACCCCTCCCCGGGCCTGGCCTTTACCAGGGGGTACGCGCGTGCCTTACATGTCTACCCAGGGCGGGGAATTACGCGTTACCCCGTCACCGGCTACGCGTGCGAACGCGTGGGTCGGCCTTCAGGCACGCACAGGGAGGAAGGAAGAAGAGGAAAAAGAAGAGAGAGAGGGAGAAAGAGGACAGACTGTCTCAAACGCCGAGGCGGAGACCAGAGAAGGCAAGGAGAAGAAGGTAATGAGAAGGCAAGGAGAAGAAGGTAATGAGAAGGCAAGGAGAAGGCAAGGGGAAAAAGGCAATGAGAGGGCATGGAGAAAAAGGCAATGAGAAGGCAAGGAGAAAAAGGCAATGAGAAGGCAAGGAGAAAAAGGCAATGAGAAGGCAAGGAGAAGTCAAGGAAAATGAGTAAGGAAGACAGTGAGGTCGAGAAGAGCAAGGAAAGGAACCAACAAAAGGAAGGAAGAAACGAGAAGTGAAAAAACCAAAAAGACCACGATTATAGGTCGTGGAACCGTCCGTCTCCGGACGCAGGCGCTAACTACCCCCGTGAGGGGGATGGACTCCTTTTAGTCGCCTCTTACGACAGGCAGGAATACCGCGGGCCTATTCTTACCCCCGAACCCGCAGGGGGGATTTCTGCATTTTGCGCATCAGTCCGCAATAAATGAATTGTTGCTGCTGCCATTCCCTTATTTTATGTATTCTTGAAGTTACACAATTAATGTTTCGTTTCCTGCTCTAAAGCCTATAAGGCTTTCAAAAATCTTATTTATTAATTGAGAAGATTCCAATTTAGAACTGAAAATTTGAGTAACTTCTGAATCTACTGAGAGAAAGGGCATTAAACCAGGCACCTAATCCTCAGGGTGCTGTGGGAGGTACCAGCTCAGCTAGCAATAGCGTATTCCCTGCTTAGTCAGGGGCTACCACTATGTGGGTACCTACAACTCTTTAGTTCAACATTTTCTCAACACACAAATTTGTAGAATTATTGTAACATAGCTCTCCGTATGCCAGTAATGCTCAGTGTTGGTTTTCCACATTGTTCCCTTGCGCATTTCAGAAGTTTCTGCTCTCCTCATTAGCACAGCGCTGACAAACTACAATCACTGACAACACAGCAGAATTTGCTCACGTAACTAACTTGATCTGGCACCCTCATGATGAGGGGTGGCCTTTACTGTGATTAGCTACAATAGGAAGCATAATGAGCCGTACCATTAGGTAAGATTCCAGCATAAAAGTTCATGAACTTCTTAACCGTTACTTTGAGTGCAATACAGTTGCTGCTGCTTGACAGAATACAATTCTACAGATACCTGCATGTGAAAAATAAGCATCTGCAATTTATGTTACAACATACACGACCTTTTCACGGTCTTTACATCAGCCTTAGTTTCAGATGTTGCATGATTGTCCAGAGTTTTTTTTAAAAAACACTTTCAAACTGATGATTTGTCACATTAGCAAAATCCAACCTTTCCTTCAATGCAATTCGTTTTCAAAATGTAAAAGGTCTCCTGAATCTTTATGTACATTCACAATCAGACAATTCCTGATATATATTTGAACGTATGTGATACTATTGTCAATGCATTGATTTACAATTGCTTTTTTATGATTTGATATCACACATGCACACACGCACAGAGACAGACAGACAGACAGACAGACAGAGAGAAAATTAATTCTTACTAAGAGAACAAGTTATCTGTGCACTAAAGCTAATCTGCCGAACTTCAATAACTGTACTTAGGTATGGTTCTCACTCCTTTCTGCAACATTGTAACAACAGAAAATTTGACAGTAAGTAGTAGTGCGAATACCAGTAAACAAATATGTTTTACTTACAAGCTGAAGCTGAGTATGGACATGTTGAACTATGAGCTCAATTGCTACTTGGTTGTCACCACCACGAGGAACAATAATATCTGCATGCACCATGGAAGGTGCTATGTAATGGAAGAATGCAGGCTGCACAAGGTTGCAGTACTGCTTAAGAACACCTTCGAGATCACGGCCCCTTTGTGAAATATCCCGACGTAATCGTCGCGCTAACCGAACATCAGCATCAGTATCCACAAAAATTTTCATGTCGAGCAACTGTAAAAGAGATCATGTTAAATGAAAACAATAATTCATGAGACTGTATGATAATAAATTATACTTTATGAATTTGGACATACTTGACAGTTCCTTTCCTTATTTTGTCTTTTTTATAGCAGCATGTTCACTCAAAAGAACTAAAAATTCTTAACATTTTAATGAACAGTAAATTATGGTCCTAGCAGACATGGAAAAGCAATTCTGGCCAAGAACGTTTTGCATGCTATTGCAGATCAGAAGTAGCTCAAATTTTGAACAGGTTGAAGTAAGTAAGAGTTGGACATTCAACCATTTTATTTGGTCATAAGAAATGCTAATCAGAAGCTAGTAATAAACCATTCAACAATTTTTTTTATCACCACAGCACATTTGCTGGCAATGAGTAAGCACAGGAATAACAAGGCAAGTCCTGCATCAACTAATACCAGGCCAAACAACAAAAACACAGTCTGCTGAATTCAATATAAACCATACAACAGTTGTTTGTTTTACTGATCACAGTTCTTATATCTTTGAATTATTCCACATTTTTGAAGTGACAAATTTTACCTTCAGAAAGCATCAAAAGTATCCAGACACCTCCAAAAACATGTTTTTCATATTAGCTGCATTGTGCTGCCACCTACTACCAGGTACTCCATATCAGCAACCTCAGTAGTCATTAGACATAATGAGAGAGCACAATGGAGTGCTCCGCAGAAGTCACAGACTTCAAATGTGGTCAGGTGATTGGGTGTCACTTGTGTCATGCTTCTGTACGTGAGATTTGCACATTCCTAAACATCCCTAGATCCACTGTTTCCGATGTGATAGTGAAGTGGAAACGTGAAGCACAAAAACGTACAAGCCAACCTCATATGATAACTGACAGAGACTACTGACGGTTGAAGAGGATCGTAATGTGTAATGGGCAGACGTTTATCCAGACGATCACACAGGAATTCCAAACTGCATCAGGATCCATTGCAAGTACTATGACAGTTAGGTGGGAAGTGAGAAAACTGATTTTATGGTCGAGCAGCTGCTCATAAGCCACACATCATGTCAGCTAATGTCAAATGATGACTCATCTGGTGTAAGGAGCATAAACATTGGACAACTGAACAGTGGAAAAACTTAGTGTGGACTGACTAATCACGGTACACAATGTGGCGATCCGATTACAGGGTGTGGACATGGAAAATGCCTGGTGAACGTAATCTGCCAGCGTTTGTAGTGCCAACAGTAAAATTTGAAGGTGGTGGTAGTGGTATTATGGTGTGGTCATGTTTTTCATGGAGGGGGCTTGCACTCCTTGTTGTTTTACATACTGCTATCACAGCACAAGCCTACATTGACGTTTTAAGCACCTTTTTGCTTCCCACTGTTGAAGAGCAATTCAGGTATAGCGATTGTATCTTTCAACACAATCAAACACCTGTTCATAATGCACGGCCTGTGGCGCAGTGGTTACACAACAGTAACATCCGTGTAATGGACTGGCCTGCAGTATCCTGACCTGAATCTTGTAGAACACCTTTGGAATGCTTTGGAACGCCGACTTCGTGCCAGCCTCACTGACAGTCATCGGTACCTCTCCTCAGTGCAGCACTCCATGAAAAATGGGCTGCCATTCCCCAAGAAACTTTCCAGCACCTGACTGAATGTATGCCTGCAAGAGTGGAAGCTGTCATCAAGGCTAAGGGTGGGCCAACACCATACTGAATTCCGGCATTACCGATGGAGGGCGCAGGAACTTCTAATTCATTTTCAGCCAGGTGTCTGGATACTTTTGATCACATAGTGTGGCTCTCAGGTACAGTATTGTGGCACGACATGTGAAATAACACAATGTATACAGGTGTGGATGGCAGGATGGGCAAAAGATTGTTTCATTGGGAAATCTGAACAGTGGAACATGCAACCAGTCACAAAATCTACCACCTCTTTGCATTCATGGGGAGTGGGGGAAGCTATTATCTTCGTGAGATTCACATTCATGGATAAAACATAGGGGTTTTCAGACATATTTCATTAACATGTCGTTTTTAGATAATCCATTCAGTAATTTTATTGATGGTATTTAATTCACATGATCAATTTCATCTTTCCACATGCTTGTGGCAGTCACACTTAACCAATAAAGTGAGTATATAAAGTGATCCAAAAGCAATCACAAGGATAATCAATACGCTACTGTAAGCATAAAATTGGTCATTTTTGTGAGTACCCAATATGGAGGGCAAACACACAGCAACCAAAGTTTAAAAAATTAAGTTTTTGAATCACTTTAGGTACTTCAAACTTTCAGCACAAGATCACTGCCAAAAGCACATGTGAAGATGAAATTGTATAATTTGGAATCAGGCAAACAAGTTAAATCCCATCAAGAAAACAGCTGAATGGATTCTCCAATATCTATGTATCGTAGATATTATGAAATTGGTTCACAAGCTAACTCCTATAGAATGTGGGCTACTCTAGCTTTCCTGCAAGCAGTCACAGATGAACCTACAGCTTAACTCTGAATCCATACCAGATTGTGTCATGGCATTTTTAACATATATGCATTACTTTGAAAGATAAAAGTCACATTTTGCATAAGAAAGTTTACATCTGTCAAGGACCAAATATATGAGGAGGACTTCAAGTACAGTAAAACCCCACTTTTACATTCATGGAATCAATGTTTTCCCGTGGGTAATGACATAGTTCCCATCAATTTCCCATGTTCACAATGTTAATTTGCACCCAATTTTGTGTCACCACACTTATATCTTCCCGCAATTTACACTTCATGAATACATTTTCATGGAAAAAACAACTTACGTAACTGATGTTAAATTACAGTGAATGGTGCTAGCCATCAAATAGTATTTACAATTGTTACCACGGCACTCTACCCAGCAGAACTGAACCGGTAAATAGGTAAAAGCCTGAAAAATTCATGCTTTATCTCCTGCTGCTGCTGCTGCCGCCGCCGCCAAGTGCTATTCAGTGTGGTGGCTGATGGGAGTAACTAGGTACATTCGAATAGAGGTATCACGACCAATCTCAACCATTTTCCAACTGTCTCCATTGCGCCTGCGCACCTTCGTAATTATTGTGATCACAAAAATATGTTATTCAAACCATATTTAATGTGTTTCATTGTCTGGCCACTTTAAGCGCTATCAACACATTTGCTCACTCTGAGACATATGTTTTTGGCTTAAACACTGCACCAGTTACGTATTTTTTCATGCTTAGCAACATGCATTCCGAGAATTTAGTAATTGCCGAGTACAAATACTTAAGTATTTTTTCACGATGTTTCACAAACTGAGTGATATTTTGCGTGTGTGGTTTTCTATATAATTCAGGGGCATGGCACCTGATAACCTCAAAATGATGATTACAGTACCACAAAGACACAGAACAACACATAAGCAACCACCACATAAAATACTCATGTAAATATTTGCAGCTGACAACAAGAACAAATTCTCTAAACAATGTCATGCTAAGCATGAAAAAGTACACAACTGATGCAATATTTCATTATCTGCTTACTGAATGACAGTTGCAGGCTTTCCAAAAACATCAATTTTGATGTATTAAGTCAAATGTTTCTACTTGCCAGACAGTTATCAGTTCCAGTTACATTGGAGGTTTTTATTAGATACTAAATTATTATTAGATAATAAACAAGTCTTTGATAAATATTTTGGTTCTTATTATGTACATATATGTCACAAAGTACAAAAATGCAAGGGAGATCCTATATGTAACTTTAAATAGATACAACATTATTTCACACATTTTACATTTACCCGCACTTTACACCATTTTTCTCATCTCTTGAAAAGTGCAAATGTGGGCTTTCACTGTAATAGCATAAAATTCAAAAGTACAAATGTATCTCCCCCCCCCCCCCCCCTATGAACCAGGGACCTTGCCGTTGGTGGGGAGGCTTGCGTGCCTCAGCGATACAGATAGCCGTACCGTAGGTGCAACCACAACGGAGGGGTATCTGTTGAGAGGCCAGACAAACGTGTGGTTCCTGAAGAGGGGCAGCAGCCTTTTCAGTAGTTGCAAGGGCAACAGTCTGGATGATTGACTGATCTGGCCTTGTAACAATAACCAAAACGGCCTTGCTGTGCTGGTACTGCGAACGGCTGAAAGCAAGGGGAATCTACAGCCGTAATTTTTCCCGAGGGCATGCAGCTTTACTGTATGATTACATGATGATGGCGTCCTCTTGGGTAAAATATTCCGGAGGTAAAATAGTCCCCCATTCGGATCTCCGGGCGGGGACTACTCAAGAGGATGTCGTTATCAGGAGAAAGAAAACTGGCGTTCTACGGATCGGAGCGTGGAATGTCAGATCCCTTAATCGGGCAGGTAGGTTAGAAAATTTAAAAAGGGAAATGGATAGGTTGAAGTTAGATATAGTGGGAATTAGTGAAGTTCGGTGGCAGGAGGAACAAGACTTCTGGTCAGGTGACTACAGGGTTATAAACACAAAATCAAATAGGGGTAATGCAGGAGTAGGTTTAATAATGAATAGGAAAATAGGAATGCGGGTAAGCTACTACAAACAGCATAGTGAAAGCATTATTGTGGCCAAGATAGATACGAAGCCCACGCCTACTACAGTAGTACAAGTTTATATGCCAACTAGCTCTGCAGATGACGAAGAAATTGAAGAAATGTATGATGAAATAAAAGAAATTATTCAGATTGTGAAGGGAGACGAAAATTTAATAGTCATGGGTGACTGGAATTCGAGTGTAGGAAAAGGGAGAGAAGGAAACATAGTAGGTGAATATGGATTGGGGGACAGAAATGAAAGAGGAAGCCGCCTGGTAGAATTTTGCACAGAGCACAACATAATCATAACTAACACTTGGTTTAAGAATCATGAAAGAAGGTTGTATACATGGAAGAACCCTGGAGATACTAAAAGGTATCAGATAGATTATATAATGGTAAGACAGAGATTTAGGAACCAGGTTTTAAATTGTAAGACATTTCCAGGGGCAGATGTGGACGCTGACCACAATCTATTGGTTATGACCTGTAGATTAAAACTGAAGAAACTGCAAAAAGGTGGGAATTTAAGGAGATGGGACCTGGATAAACTAAAAGAACCAGAGGTTGTACAGAGATTCAGGGAGAGCATAAGGGAGCAATTGACAGGAATGGGGGAAATAAATACAGTAGAAGAAGAATGGGTAGCTTTGAGGGATGAAGTAGTGAAGGCAGCAGAGGATCAAGTAGGTAAAAAGACGAGGGCTAGTAGAAATCCTTGGGTAACAGAAGAAATATTGAATTTAATTGATGAAAGGAGAAAATATAAAAATGCAGTAAGTGAAACAGGAAAAAAGGAATACAAACGTCTCAAAAATGAGATTGACAGGAAGTGCAAAATGGCTAAGCAGGGATGGCTAGAGGACAAATGTAAGGATGTAGAGGCCTATCTCACTAGGGGTAAGATAGATACTGCCTACAGGAAAATTAAAGAGACCTTTGGAGATAAGAGAACGACTTGTATGAATATCAAGAGCTCAGATGGAAACCCAGTTCTAAGCAAAGAAGGGAAAGCAGAAAGGTGGAAGGAGTATATAGAGGGTCTATACAAGGGCGATGTACTTGAGGACAATATTATGGAAATGGAAGAGGATGTAGATGAAGATGAAATGGGAGATATGATACTGCGTGAAGAGTTTGACAGAGCACTGAAAGACCTGAGTCGAAACAAGGCCCCCGGAGTAGACAATATTCCATTGGAATTACTGACGGCCGTGGGAGAGCCAGTCCTGACAAAACTCTACCATCTGGTGAGCAAGATGTATGAAACAGGCGAAATACCCTCAGACTTCAAGAAGAATGTAATAATTCCAATCCCAAAGAAAGCAGGTGTTGACAGATGTGAAAATTACCGAACTATCAGCTTAATACGTCACAGCTGCAAAATACTAACGCGAATTCTTTACAGACGAATGGAAAAACTAGTAGAAGCGAACCTCGGGGAAGATCAGTTTGGATTCCGTAGAAACACTGGAACACTTGAGGCAATACTGACCTTACGACTTATCTTAGAAGAAAGATTAAGGAAAGGCAAACCTACGTTTCTACCATTTGTAGACTTAGAGAAAGCTTTTGACAATGTTGACTGGAATACTCTCTTTCAAATTCTAAAGGTGGCAGGGGTAAAATACAGGGAGCGAAAGGCTATTTACAATTTGTACAGAAACCAGATGGCAGTTATAAGAGTCGAGGGACATGAAAGGGAAGCAGTGGTTGGGAAGGGAGTAAGACAGGGTTATAGCCTCTCCCCGATGTTGTTCAATCTGTATATTGAGCAAGCAGTAAAGGAAACAAAAGAAAAATTCGGAGTAGGTATTAAAATTCATGGAGAAGAAATAAAAACTTTGAGGTTCGCCGATGACATTGTAATTCTGTCAGAGACAGCAAAGGACTTGGAAGAGCAGTTGAATGGAATGGACAGTGTCTTGAAAGGAGGATATAAGATGAACATCAACAAAAGCAAAACAAGGATAATGGAATGTAGTCTAATTAAGTCGGGTGATGCTGAGGGAATTAGATTAGGAAATGAGGCACTTAAAGTAGTAAAGGAGTTTTGCTATTTGGGGAGCAAAATAACTGATGATGGTCGAAGTAGAGAGTATATAAAATGTAGGCTGGCAATGGCAAGGAAAGCGTTTCTGAAGAAGAGAAATTTGTTAACATCCAGTATAGATTTAAGTGTCAGGAAGTCATTTCTGAAAGTATTCGTATGGAGTGTAGCCATGTATGGAAGTGAAACATGGACGATAAATAGTTTGGACAAGAAGAGAATAGAAGCTTCCAAAATGTGGTGCTACAGAAGAATGCTGAAGATTAGATGGGTATATCACATAACTAATGAGGAAGTATTGAATAGGATTGGGGAGAAGAGAAGTTTGTGGCACAACTTGACCAGAAGAAGGGATCGGTTGGTAGGACATGTTCTGAGGCATCAAGGGATCACCAATTTAGTATTGGAGGGCAGCGTGGAGGGTAAAAATCGTAGAGGGAGACCAAGAGATGAATACACTAAGCAGATTCAGAAGGATGTAGGTTGCAGTAGGTACTGGGAGATGAAAAAGCTTGCACAGGATAGAGTAGTATGGAGAGCTGCATCAAACCAGTCTCAGGACTGAAGACCACAACAACAACAACAACAAATGTATCTCATGAACTAGATATCATCCACAACTGCCCATTGTACAGAAGGGAGGAACAACTGAATAGAACTAACAATAAGTAATATTACGGACATCATACTTCCAGTTAAATTATTCCCATTGTTATGCCCCCAATGCAATGACGTAAAATCACAATGCAGTTTAGTATTGGTATATCTGTATATTCCATCATACAAGCACAGAATGCATCAAAAGTACATACAAAATCAAAATTCTACAAATTTTTCTGTGGTAAATTCACATAACACACATATAAAAGAGAAATTTGTCTTCCTCTAAACCCTACAAAATTACTAAATAATGAAGTGCACAGATAGTTCATATGGTAATGTATTACTATTGCATTATTCAAAATCTCACAGATGACAAAAGTGGAACAAAAAATATGAAATACAATAGCAATGTAAAACACTAACCTTCAAAACTTCTGCATTGTAGAATGTTAAAATTCCTTCAAATATGATCACATTTGCACCATACATTGTTTTCTGCAACAAAAGTAAAAAAGAATTTAAAACATGAATATTGCTATACTACTGCTAAATCAAAATGGTTACCTCTAAAATAGGAAATAGGGTGCAGCAGAAAATGAGACAAACCACACTGAAAAGCAATTAAAACAGAGGGCTGAGTCACCTGGTCAAGGTGGTAGGGGTGAGGGTCCCCAAACACAGCATGCAGCTTGAGACACCCTAATTCCAAATATCTCGGCACTGCCCCAAATTTAGCTTAAATTATATCCAAAAATAAAAACCACTTTTACATGAAAACTGATGTCCAGCTCAACTGTCCATGAACTGAATGTTAGTATTTGAGGCAAAGTAGTCTGAAGGCCATGCTCTGCATGGAGGGCCACAAGAAGTGGGCACTCCACCAGTATCTGAGCTACTGCCTGTGCAGCTCCACAACTACAATGTGGAGATGGCCCGTTATGTAAAACATTATGTAAAATATAACTGTGGGTTAGCCTGATAAGAACAATGTAGAGGTGACATAGGTCAATGAATTCCTTCCAGGAGGAACAGAAGGATGAGCACATGCAGCAGTAGTCTCCTTGATAGCACAGAGTTCGTTAAAGGGGGCATTAGCCAACAACATGTCATTTCATCTCTGAGTGAGCAGAGGTCTTTTATTGCACCGTCAATCTGCACCTCGTACCAGTGAAGCACGTGTGGTGTGAGTATCACTCCTCCATTCAAATGGTCAGCCAATTCATTCCCTGCAATACCTACATGACTCCGTGCGCATGGAGACAAGTGAATAGTCATTATGACTAAGTTCTGCAAGAAGGTCTTTAATAGCAGATACCCCTGGGGAATAACATTTTCACCAGCCAACGGCCTGAAGAGTGGTCACTGAACTACTACATATTAAATTGCAGTCAACAGATGTTTATTAAATAAAGTGTAGGGCTCTCTTAATGAGAATCAGCTCCACTGTAAAGAAACAAGACCCTGGTAACTGACAGTGTCACTGACCAACAGGGGATATAAAAGCATATCCTGTCTCATTCGTGGTTTTTGATCCATGTGTGTAAAAGATGGTACCATACTGAAATTCCTGAAGAATTGATGGTTACAAATGCCAAAACATCATTGAGGGCAACAGACTTCAAGACCTTGATATAAAGTGTCCAATTCATGGCTACGGCAACAACCTTGGTGAGAGAAGGGGTAGGAGGGTTGCACAAGGAAACATTGGGAGTACATTCCCAGGAGGAGAGGTGGATATACTGGCAGAGGTACCACATATGTAAAAAGGGGATACATTGGATGATCAGGAAATTGTCAAATGGCAATTGCACAGGAGACTAACATGGTGCCACTGGAACTGAAAGGGAAGATTCCAGCTTCAGCAAGGATGATATTCATGGTACAAGCCCACAAAGCACCAGTGGTCAGTCTCATGCTACAAAGATGGAGTGGGTCTAACTACTTCAGAGTCGAGGATGCTACTGAGGCACAAACCTGGCAGCCATACTAAAGCCATGATGAGACCAGGACCCGGTGAATAAGGAGAAGAGCAGCACAATCTGCACCCCAAGAGGTTTGAGAGTGGAACACAAGGGTACTAAGCTTCCACAGGCAACTAGTCTTTAGCTGACAAATATGGGGAAACTAACGGAGCATTTTGTTGAAAAGAAGGCCCAAAAGTGAGATTCTGCAACACCTTTCCTTCCAAGTGCTGGGTACCCATGTACAAGTCTGGGTCAAGATGGATGGTGGTCAAATGCCAGAAATGCATGACCCGCAATTTTTCAGGGAACCGTGGGAAAGGGTCCATACAGGGGTCTGTCAGAGGGCACCTTGGAGGTGGTGTTTAGCTGAGGTTAATGAGTGGGAGTTGTACCAAATGCAAAAATCATTGGGATATTGTGCAGGGGTTATCAGCAGTCCAACAGAGATACTAGCCCACTGATGGTGATGAAGAGAGTGACTCAAGACAGAGTGCTCTGAGACCTGTGGAGAGCTGAGTGAAGTACGAGCTTGGATCCACAACAAACAGTGGGCTAAAAAACTGATGAATAAAAAAGGGAGCCTCAAAAGACTCAGTCCTGGAAGGTAGGTAAAATGTAATGGTGTGAAGCAGAGTCATATGTGTTATGTAGGTCAAAAGAGACAGCAATAAGGTGTTGACATTTAGAAAAAGCCTGTCGGATTGCTTTTTCCAACCAAGCTAGATGGTCAGCTATGGATTGTCCCTCCCAGAAACCACAATGATAGGGTGACTAAAGGCCTCTGAACTCAATAAGCCAACATAGTCAGCAGGGAACCATCCTTTCAAGAAGTTTGCAGACAACATTGGTGAGGCTAATTGCTAAGTAGCTGTTGAGAGATGCAGAGTTTCTTCCTGGCTTAAGGATTGGGACAACGATATTATCTCACCACTGTGAAGGCAAGACATTTTCGAGCCAAATACGGTTGAAGACATTCAATTGGTGTGACCTTGGAGTTGCATTCAGGTGTTGAATCACTATATTATTAATTAAATTAGAGGTTGTATCATGAGACAAGGCAAGAGCCTGAAACAATTCTTAGTCAGTGAAAGTTGTATTATATGATTTGCCATAGTGGTCAATGAAACACAGGGGGAAGTCTTCAACTTGTCATTTCCGTAGTAGAAAGGTAGTCGTATAAGAAGAGGATGCCAATGTGGTTGCCAAGAGGGTCACAACATGTTCAGCAAGAAACGACACACAAAGCAGCACAAAGACCACCCTGAAGGACAAGACCCCCAACAGTTGTGGATCGTTATAGACCCAGAAGACTACAGAGCTTGGGCCACACCTGCAATGAACAGGCATACGTTTCCAGGGAGGAATGAAGTCACTTGAAAGTGAGAAGGTTTGTCTGTGAAGAATGTCACTTAAAACATTGCAGGGCTCTTCGGTGATTCTGAACAGCTATTGCAAGACCTTGGTCCCCACACAGAACTTTCCAGCAACGGAAGGGACCTGTAGAAAGGGGAACAGCTGTTCCAGCGGCATGGATGACTGCATTGGAGACGTCTTGCACAACTTGACACAATCTGACAGGGACAAAGGTAACAGCAGAGGCACAAAATTGCCAGTTGGCTGTTCGAAGCAACCAATGCACTAGTTGGTCCATCTGGCGATGGTAAGGAAGTGACACGATCACCCGAAAATGGTCACTGTCGGACTGCGAAGATGGTCAGGTAGCAACCAATGCAGTGGAGCCACAAGACTGGGTAAGAGATCATTAGATTGATAGCTATAAAGGCATCATGGGCTGCACTGATGTGGGTAGTAGCATTTTAGTGATCCATTCCATTCACAGAAGGGTATGCATCACTTACATCAAATATAGAGCTCAGAGAAAAGATATGCATGATCGCAATTAGTTTGTAAGCATTGGGCCACGTGCTACAGGAAAGTATTACTCAATAGGTGTGGAATCTACCTGCTGGAGAGCATTTGTAAACTCCATGGAGCACAGAGGAATGAAGCAGCTCTAGTATCGTGGAAGATTTACCAGCATCAAGGTCAAAAAATATGACCTACATAAGCGATTGTTATTATCTACTGCTTATAAAATGTTAACGACAAGTCTTTGAGACAGTAATATTAGTTTGTTTGCATGTAGAATGTAACCTTTTGTGAAAGTTTGTGACAATATATAGAGTTAACCGGAACCAATCTACACTTTATTTAAGTAAAGAAGTGGTGTTTTGTTTTTTAGCCATTTCACTTACAGAGAACTGCACAGAAGAAAGAAGTTTGATGCTGAGGAACAACAGGGCACAGTATAGCTGGACTCTGAGGTGACTCACAAGAGTTGCAAGGTTGAACATCTACACCAATCTAATAAGGGAGTGATAAGGTGGTAGTGTTAGGTGTAGCTGCATAAAGTAATAGGTCTATAACAAACGCTACGCTAGTCAAGCATTCAAAACATCGCCATACTAGCTAAATACAGCAGTCATCAGCCACTAATAAACATTCCACATGGCAACCATACGGTTGTAAGTGGAAAGTGACAAATAACAGACAGAAAGGACATAATTCCATAACAATTCAGCAAAGAGAAGAAGTGTTTCCAAGGGCAACAGGAAGCTTAAACAGCACCATCTATGCACCTAGGCTAAGAGCATCCATCTAAATTGACAACACATGCAGCCTTACATGATCCATCAAATGCGAGCACACAAGCAGCGACATCCAGCCAGCATGCAGCCATCGACGACTGATCCACTGCCAGAGTGTAGTCTACACCATCATGACACCAGCATGCTGTCTGCACCACAGCGACCCCAGCATGTGCTCTAAACCACTGCATCATCATCATCATCACCACCACCACCACCACCACCACCACCACCACCACCATCACCATCACCACCACACAATCATCGATGACCAGACCATTGCCAGCACACAGTATGACTACAGTGAGCTACACCAATATATCACTTCAAAATTGTTTTTGTGGGTGTAGTGCAGTAATTCGGTAATATTTAAGTGTTTGTTTATGCCAGTGATAACAAGGAAAATGCCAACAGAAGTTAATATGGAAATGTTACTAAAAAGACTGGACGAAAAGTTTTCACTCTTAAAAAATCAGATTAAGGACAATGATGAGCAAGTAATGGAAAACCAAAATAGACAGACAAGAATTAGGAACTCAGATTAAAGACACTCACAAGCACATAACGGAAAGAATTAGAAACTCAGATTAGAGACACTCATGAAGCATTAGAGGTGCATTTAGGACATAAGCAATATCAAAGCCTCAACATGTTAAAGAAATGAAACACACACCAAAGTCTTGAAACAATGTGACTTCGTTTGGGAAGAGATACATGAACGTACTAAAGATTTGCATACAAACGTAGATAGTTTACATAACTTTGCAGAAACAGAATGTAAGTTGGTAAAAGATCAGATGTCAGATACACAAATGCACATAGACATTTTAGAACAGAGAAGTGACAAGAGATTCCATATCTTTGCATGATATACATTCAGGTTTGGAGTCAAATTTATCAGCACTGTTAGATCACAAATTTCAGAAGACTTCACATACTTCAGGAAATGGCCAGGAGGAAGTCACTAACACCACCAATTAGTTTAAAAGACTATGGGACAAATTGGCAAAAACTAGATGGGAATTAATAGAAGGTAAAGTTAAATCTTTAGAAGTAACAGCACTATTAGACGAGTTACAGTTGGGAATTGGAATGAACTCTTATAAGCATTTTCCAAAGTTTAAAATAGATGGGGAAGTACATCCAATGTACTTCCTGCAAGTGTTTTCCAGTTCATTACCACAACATTGGGAAGATTCTAAAAAGGTGGATTTGTTTTGGAGAGTAAAGAAAATTAGACGAAGGGAGACTGTATATACTGAAAACTGTAGAACTTTAATTACATTTATTCATCAATGGTACGGACACAATTTGCGATACCAAAATGTGTCCAACATATGGTAAAATTTTACTTCTTTAAGAACTTAAGTAAGAAAGTACTGTCTGTAATACATACATGTGAAACTCGCCAAAAGATGAAAGCCAACAATCAAGTAATAATGTGTAAATTATACCGAACAATACCTAAAGAATTACATGACCTCACAGCTGCTGATTTCTTTGGCTAATTACCAACAAGTAAAGGGGCTAACTTAAATATTCGTATTAGTGGAGTGTTGGTCTAAATATGTTAAACTCTATCCTATTACGCAATCCAACACAGAGATGGTGGTTAGATGTCTAGTGGGTAAGAAAGCCACAGATTGTTGACAGTTTGTGAGTAAAGCCTTGCTTTTAGCATGGGAAAACGTTAAGACACATTCTTACCTTGAAACACAGTCCACAAACTACCCCTTGTGAATGTATCATGAAAAAAATCTGTAGGTTATGTAGGACCTACTATTCAGACAGACATACAACTTGGGCACAAAAAATACCAAAATTCCAAACAACACTTTATGAAATTCCACATTTATCTACTAGTTTATCTCCCATCGAAATAATAAGAGGTAAATTCATAGGCGAGCCACTGTTTAAAGTATCTAAATGACCAGACAATGATAATATACACGGAGACAACTTAAAAAATGTCGTAAAAGAAAATTTACCAGAAGCAGCAGATACTCGACCATGTAAATATAATGAAAAAGATATGACACATACCTGTGATGTGCCCATCTTGGTACTAATTAAGGAAGTACACCAAAGCTCAAATCTGAAGAAAGGCCCACACAAGTTTTTACCTTGACATAGTGGTCCTTACTAATTTTTAAATGTACCACGACCCGAACCAGTTTTCTTGGTCAATCCAGAGCCGCTCAAGAAAAGGGATAATATAATATTGATATGTTAAAAGCATTGTAAGACGACGACAAATTAAACTTGTAAAAGAAACACAGTAACAACATAGATCGTTCTTAATGGTGAAAATTTGTAAATAAATAATGTCAACTGTTATTTAATCGGCTGATAAGTATTCCTTTAGTGTAAGATTGCTGACCAAAGAAGCACATTACTTACAATCATATGGTAAAAACAGGGGTTGCATTTGTATGTGAATTTTTTTACGGGAGGTTAATCATGGGTAGTGATAGCACCTATTAGGTATTGATTGATGAGTAAACTGACTACAGAAATTATGCTGACCATTTAAGATGTGAATGTACTTCCATATTCCATTGCATTTCATTTCATAGGGGTTTGTTAGGATCAATTTTTGGGGTTTCTGGGATAGTGAAGCTGTGGCAAGACCGTTCTGTAGGGCATGCCGAACAATTTCTCCCTTCAGTGTCTCAGTGAAGTTGGGGTTGGGTTGTTTGCGGAAGGAGACCAAACAGCGAAGTCATTGGTCTCATCTGAGTAGGGAAGGATGGGAAAGGAAGTCGGCCGTGCCCTTTCAAAGGAACCATCCCGGCATTTGCCTGGAGGGATTTAGAAAAATCACGGAAAACCTAAATCAGGATGGCCGGACGCGGGATTGAACCGTCGTCCTCCCGAATGCGAGTCCAGTGTGCTAACCACTGCGCCACCTCGCTCGGTGTCTCAGTGAAGTGCCTTAGCAGATGGTGTCTCTGGGGTAGGGGTGGTAAGGGAATCCATCTATGGGTTACTGTCTTTTCTTCTTTGATCCTAACATACCTTTTATTACTTCTCAATCAGGAGTACCAAATCTCTCTTCCCTCTTTCCACATGCAAATGTCCTATAACAGGATCCATTCTTTTTATAGTCTATATAGAGAATTTACAACCTACAACAGTAGGATTGCACTGGGGATATTTCACACATGATGAAAAAATGAACTGTTCTTATGACATGATGTCCTTGTTATCGAGGACATCCCTTAGCAATTATGTTAACTTATGTAGTAATCTGATGTGTTACGAGTGGATTTGTTTTTAGCTTTTACAGGGGAGATGAGAGATTTGTGTGTACTAAACATCACGCGCACACACACATATCTACAGACTGTGATTTGTGGGTATTATTCTGCTTGGCTTGTTGATGTTTCACGGGGAGAGACGAATAGGACAGGGTGTCCTACGAATAAGCTCGATACAGAAATGACAAGCCAAAACTAAGAAGGAATAGGAGGTTTGGAGGGAGGAAAATAGACTGGAGAAATCGTGTTTGAAAAGTAGTAGACAGCTGGATTTTCACAGAGGATGCAGCCTTATGAAGATGTAAACTAAAGGGGAAAAGCACTGAAGTACTCAAAGAGTAGAAAAGGAGGGGAGGTACTTTAAATTGGGAGTTATTGGTAGGTAATCCATAAAGAAGGGAGCTTATGTCAGGTCCAGGTGAAACCAAGGAAAGGAGGACCCCAACCACTTTACAGGAAAGGAGAGGTATATCACACCAAGTGCACCTTCAAAATAAGAGGAAAAGAGTACTGGATCCCTGGAAAGAGAGCCTTCAATGCGCAATTAGTTTGTAAACATCGAGCCACATACTATAGGATTGTATTACTCACCTACCTGCTGGAAAGCATTTGCAATCTCCATGGAGCACAAAACAGGAGCTCTGGTACCATGGCAGATTTCCAGCACCAAGGAAGACAAATATGATTTACATAAGCAATTGTTGTTACACACTATTCGCAGAACCTTAACAAGAAGTCTTTGAGACAGTAATATTAGTTGGTTCCCATTTAACATGTAATCTTTTGTGAAAGTTTGTGACAATATATATTTAAGTAGAGAAGCAATGTTTTGTTTTTTAGCCACTTCACTTACAGAAATCTACATGGAAGAAAGAAGTCCAATGCCAAGGAAGAATGAGGCACAGCATAGCTGGGCCTCGAGGTAAATCACAAGATTTGCAAGGCTCAATATCTACACCAATCTAATACTAGACAGTTAGGGTAGCGATGTTAGGTGCAGCTGCATGGAATAATAGCTCTAGAACATATGTTCCTCAAGCATGGAAAGCATTGCCACATTGCCAAAATACAGCAGTCACCAACAAACACTCCAGTATCACTATTGAGGAAACACAGATTATGGGCAGTAAGAAGTCAGTTAAGGATACAGGGTACTTTTCTGGCTCAATGTTATATAAAAATCAACACCTATTTCTTTCAGGCACTGTTCATAATGTATATGTTTTTAATGCAAATGTTTCACAGATTTTCTGTTGATATCAGGTAATGCAGCACACTTTCTAAACAAATTACAAGTATTTTGAATATTTTTGAACCTGCTTAGGGTTGATAATTTACAAAGAAATTGATGCAATCTTTTTTCCAAAATGCTTCCTCAAATTGAGGTACCATTTATTCCAATGTTATACATTTGAAAGAGACCAAATTTTTACCAGATATGCATGACATGATGGCTGAGGTACTTGACCTATTTAATTCCACCTATTATGTACATTAAAAGAACAAAAAAATCACATCTTACATTTTAATTTTTATAACTTTTTTCTAAAAAAAATTTTATTTTTTCTATAATTTAGTTGATTCTGCAATAAAGCGTAGGTCTATTACATAGGTACGGACTATTTCAAGTTACAGAAATAAAATCAGAGCAATGCTTTATAAACTTTACGAAATATTTGTCTCTGAATACAAATCTCACAAAACTGCGAATGAAGATATGAGGCCAATTACACTGTGCCTCAGAACATTACTAAAGCATAGTCTTCATCCTGCAGCAAATCTTTCAGCTTCATGCACCTATTGTCTGTCACATGCAAGCAATTTATCTTCCATATTAGAGCCACATTTTATGCCTAAATTTCTCAGGACTTCCAACCCTCCTATCATTCCATCATTGAAACATATCACTGCAACTAGTGCATCAACTTTTAATGTATTTAGTCCTACAAAAACATTCTTGGGTAATCTTCCCCATGTGTAGTGGTTGAAACTTTCATTTGTATTCTGAGTGGCTGCATGAAGACATTTATGAGCAAAACAGTCACTCAGGTCTCTGAAAATTGGTTTTATTTCATTCATAACAGGCTCAGGAAGAGAATGCTTATGATAGTATATTTGACCACTTTCTTTTGCTCCTTTAGGGCGAAGTCCGTGAACAGGGTGGTAATCTGTGGACAACTTATGAAAGTAGGTGGCCCATACAGCTTTTCTCATCGCTGTATCATCATTCAGAGGTGCAGTTCCTCTTCGTCAGTCCATAATAAGTCTGAAGGAGGTTATTTCAGTTTGTCAATCTGCCTCAGCCAGGCAGATTTTCCATCAGATAGCATTCTTCCCTTCATTTCTCTTCATAGCTTCCCCCTTTCATTTCTCTTCGTAGCTTCCTCAAACTAGCACCCATCTTCTTTTGCACATGTCCACAACACTCCAGTTTTGTTACCAAGGTATCACCATAAACTTTGATCTCATTAATTTTATTGAAAGCTTTAGAGTCCCCATCGCCTAGGTAATTCTTATATCTAACGTTGATGATGATGATGATGATGATGAGTCCCATACTTCTTTACAGAGCGTAGGGGAGCGACGCGGGAGAACCGCGCCACCTTACTAGGCAAGGTCCTAATGGAGGTGATTTGCCGTTGCCTTCCTCCGACCGTAATGGGGATGAATGATGATGATGAAGACGACACAATAACACCCAGTCATCTCGAGGCAGGAAAAATTCCTGACCCCGCCGGGAATCGAACCCGGGACCCCGTGCCCGGGAAGCGAGAACGCTACCGCGAGAACCTGAAATATTTGTAGAGCTCCATCACACTCCATACCTCCACTGTAATCATAATTCTTAGAACACTGATGTTCAATATGTCCTTCAGTGATACCATGGCAGGTGTGGCAGTACTTAGATAAGCACTCAACATCGACAACTTTTCCATTCTCCAGAGAAGTAGCACCATTCAAGGATCGATGTCATCGATGTTGCCATGTCCCATCAAGTGCAACAGCAATGTCCCTGGTTCCACGAATACTTGCGGTTTCTTCCACTGCACATTTCATAGACTCTTTAGACACAACCATCAAGGCACCTAAAAGTATGTATATGTACTTGCTGAACCTACTGGGGAGGAGGAGGAGGAGGAGGAGGAGGAGGAGGGTCCATCAAACCACAAAACATTTGAGCAGCCGTTTTTCCTTTTTCTATTGCACGCACTCCATACACTAACTTCAAATTCACATCATACGAATTATGCACAATGTTCGAAGTCATTTTTGAGGTAGATTTACTGCAGGATCTACACAGAACAACCAATTTTGATGCTAAACCCTTCCTGCTACTTTGTTTTTCAGTCATTTCCAGACAGCCTACACCATCACATTGTTTACATTTTGCCACTACAAACAGCGTCACTGTTAACACAAAAATTTCAATCTCCAGGAGACGTACCATGTGGGAGTTTCTTCCCTGAAGACCTGATACATGGGTTACTTTCAAAAGTGTGGCTTGCTTTGTTTGTGAACTGGTTACCACAGAATTTCCTTTTATTGAATTTCTTGATGCGTGGCATAGTTTGTATTTATTGCACACCAAAGGATATGTACTTCCACAAATATATGTAGCACTTGGGCAACATACATTCAGTAACACATGAACAAACTGCTTCAGTAGAACAAAAGTAAATACTAGCAAAAATAATCATTTACAGACACTAGAAACCTGCACTGTGACCAACATATACAACGTATCACATGTATATCACTGGAAACAGAAAGTTCACAGTTCTTTTTGAAATAATACTGATCTGTGTAACAGAAATAAAGGGGGGGGGGGAGGGGGGAGGGGGGGGGGGCCTACGTGACCGTAACTTTAAAATTTGGTATATATATGTAATTTTTCCAATTGAAACCCTATAATGTATATATCAATGTAATCAGAAAAGACCATAGAATTTAATGAAGTCATAAAAAATTCGATTTTTCCACCATTTATAAGTACCCTGTATCCTTGTAGAAGGCACCAACCAGAAAGTGATATTCTCCCCACAGGGGTACATGCACTGAAAGCCAAACGTAGAAGAAAATGGGGACAAAATTATTGGATTTTTGGATTAAGGTGGTCAACTGAAGGTAAGTAAGTTGCCTGCCTGGAGGTGTGTAAACACTGCTGAGGTCACCTGCACTTGCACCATTCTTGCTTCCAACATGGTATCCACTTAAAAGCCCCATCTATGTGAATCTATGTACAGTTCCCTCCACATGCCCTCTCAGGACCAGCATGGTTCAGACAGAATGCACAATAACCACAGAGTGTTGAGGAATGGTCATCAGTGAAGACATTTCTTGTAGAGCAATGCAAATTGCTGAGAGGAGGAAATGAAGTGTTATAGTTCTAGCAGGTGAAGGTAATACACATTACAGTTTCACTGAATGATCCTGTTATTGGTGCCCAGGTTAAGCATAAAGGGACCAGGAGGAGTGGTCCCACCAGGATCACTATCTGCCAGCAGTGCAGTGGAAGTACATTAATGAGCATTGGTTCGGAATCCAACGGTGTGGAGTGTCCTGGTGCCTCTGAGTAGCCTTATCCCAATTCTTCTTCTTCTTTTTCTTGTCCTTTGTAGCCTTTGGTGGCCAGCATTCTGGCAGTGGCCTATCTGAGATGAGTGTGGGGATGTACGAAGATGAGACAGGTTCTTCAGCCATAGACTGGCATCGGGCCTCTGACCTGTGGGTTCATGGGATCCCAAGAGGGAGCCCTGTTACTGGTATACAATGGAGGAGGAAGTTGCTCCTCTGGCAAGGTGTGAGAAGTGGTTCCGAAAGACAGTGCCACAGGAAGCTCAAAAGAGGAAGATGTTGGGAGAATTGGTTTCATAAAAGTTGAGGTAGTGGGAATGATGGCTGTGATTTTCGCATAATTGGACATCATATCAACAGGATGTAGGTTTTTACAGCCTCAGTAGATGACAGGTGCTCAAAAGTGTTAAGGCTAGGCAAATTGGTGAACATGGAGGTGCTGTTTCATGCAATCTTAACACACAAAGGTAGTTGTTCGCAACGAGTGGTTGTCTGCACTTACCCATTTTTGGGTCCACTGTGCTACGAGATGACATACGACCTAAGCACAAGTGTACCTCAAGGGCAGCGAGACCCAAGGTTTCTTGTCACAACTGTACACCACGACTAACTTTTTACAGTAGGACAAATGCTAAGATAAAAGTGTCTGTATCTACCTTTTTGAATGCACCTAACAAAATGTGTGCCTCATCACTCACAATTAGCCTGTAGCTTCTCGTCTGGAGCATAAGCTCTCAGTTGAATATGATTCCTTGGACCATAGTCAAAGTTTTGTGTTGGGCAATTCTCACAAGTATCTTGTCTCCCCGACCGTCACATGTGTGAAGAGATGCAGGTTGTGCAGCAGACAAGGCTTTAATCAACAGTGATCTATAGGACAGTATTCCTAATGACTCAATTCCTCCAAATTTTTCTTCGATATGCCCCACAAAAAATTATGGCTTTATCGCAGTGAAAGTATCAGATCGGTTCGAGTACATATAAAGTATCGAATAAATTGTTTTGCTCCCAAACATCTGGCTTGTCTCTCTTCCCACGGAGTAGCCAGGGTAGATAAAACAGTAGGGCTGTAAATGTTCCCACTAAAGTTTCGATTCCTGTCTGAAGAGATGGCTGGATCAGAATGGCCACTGTTCTGGTGGAAGATCTCTCCATTGAGAATAACATACAGTGTTCTGTTTGCTACTAACTATTCATCTAGCCACACAATGGGTCTAATATTCAATACACATATTTTGTTCACTAGGTGGCACTGTGGAAATGTTCTGAATGCCTTCTGAAGATCAAAGAACACAGCATCAACCTGGGCACTGGTATCTATTGCTTTCATACACCAACTCAGCTCCCTTGTAATGCCACAGCAGATATATAGTTGGGACAGAGATGAGAAACTATGCATGTGCACCACAGTTTTCAGTTTATGCTAGTTGATCACAGGAGCTTTGAAACAGGTGTGTTTCATTAACTGAGACAGCAGAATTTTCATCAACAATTCCAACCAACAAGAGACCCTAATTACTCTGGGTATATCTAGAGTGATACTATGACAGATGTTACCAGCAGTCAACGTCACCAGACAATTTATGCCTGAAACTGGCACATCTATGGATAGTAACAACAATAAGTGGAGTATGTTGAGGCAGTAATGCTTGCAGCACATTATGACTAGAACCTTCTACTGTACAATTCCCCAAGGTGTGTAGGAAATCTTCACAAGGACAATTAGGGTGCAGATTAATAAGCAGTGAAGATTAAAGCAGAGTTCACAAAGGTGAAAATAACCAGGTAATAATAAATCCAGAAAAAACAATTTTTTTCATATTTATGTCTAATCTAAGACTGGAAGAAGGGCACAAAATTATCACAATGAGTGGGATGGGCAGCCAAGAAACAAGCTCAACAAAGAAACTATAAACAAAAATAAGATGCAAAGGACATAGCACATTTGTAGGGAAGCAATGATGGCATTCTAACACAAACAAGAAGAGTAGCAGCAGAAAGTTGTAAAGAAATAGGAATTAGAGGAACTGAATAAGGATAGCCATCAGGAGCTAAAATTTTGCAACAGAAACAGGAGCTAAGGGAATTAGTAAGGATTCATAAGAGACTGCCAAGGAATTGCAGAACTTTAAACAGCAAATGCAAGAACAAAAACAAAGTTACCAAAAGACGGTGGATAAATGATCGCCTCAAAATGAGCTGCAGCAGTATATCCTGATGGAGAAAACAGAGAACTGGAAAAATCAGGATGATAAACAGGTCCTATTGGTATAAAAAGCTGCTGAAACTGTAGGAAAAAGATGGAGGGCTTTAGAAGATACTAATGGATCAGATTTCTGAAGTCACAGATATAGCACTGCAGCATCCACAGTTCGCAGCATCAGACTGCACAATGTCTGAAAGGACTTGCCATTGGAAAAGTAAGGTCTTACTGAAAACCATGACATTGCACTCTCAATGTCATCAACCAGTTGCACAGTTACAAGGTATGTTCAGAAAGTAAGAGTACTGTGAGCGTAACTGACTGATTTTTTGTTTTTAGAGGGCTGGCAAAACTGTGTAGACGACAGGGTTCCCTGACCACAGCAAGCATAGCAGCAACATGGTAGTACATAAACTCACGTAGCAGTCTCCATTGCATGAAAGATTTCAATTACAAACCCCATGAAGCATGAGGCAAGTGTTGTTATCCGCTTTCCACATCTGGAGGGAATAACACTCACTGAAATTTTTTCACTAATCAAAACTATGAGCAGAATGAGTCTGTGTAGGAGGAGCAGGGAGTTTAGTGGAGACAGAACAAATGTTCATGACTAACACAGAAGTGGAAGACTTTCCATTTTGACTGCTGAATTGGTGTGTGTGTGTGGGGGGGGGATAGTAAACTGTTGATGAAGACCATTGACTGACAGTGCACAAAATTTCTGTGATTTTTCCAGAACACTTCCGGACTCTCTCATACGAGACACTCACAGAAACACTGGGCTGCTGAAAACTGTACACAAGGTAAGTCCCAAAATAGTTGACAGCAGTCCAATGAAATCTGTTCTCAACAACATGGACCAGTTTAAAAACAACAGTGACATTCATGATTAATACCAGAAAAAAAAAGACTACCACTATCCTTCCCTCAACCTATCTTTGGCACAGAAAGGGGTAAAATATGCTGTTATAAAAATTTTCTACAAATTACCAGATGAAATAAAATGTCTGACAGACCGCAGTAATAGCTTCAAAAATAAATTGAAATCACATCTCCTTGACAACTCCTATACTATAGATTAATTCTTGAATAGGAATAAATAAATCTATAAATATAGTATATGCATATTGTGCCATTTAAGGTAATGGGGTAAATAATAGAAATATTAATCCTTAACTCTGTATTGTAATACACACATATTAAAAAATCTTGTTTCATATGTGCATTTCTTGTGCACTTGACACATTCCCCATCATAATGGCTACCGTACCGTGCGATTGATCAATGGAACACACAACCAACTAACTAACACACAAAACCAGGTCAACAGCACCCAAGGGTTCCTTGAGTGACTTGAGTTGGAAGGCAACGATTCCAAACCACAATTTCGGGCAAAAGAATCAAAGCATCAATGTTTTTTGAGTACTGAAATGGCATCATTTTGTTCAAATTTCTTCCTCGTGGGGAGTCCATCAATGACAGCAATGTTGTGAGAAAATGAAAAAAAGGAACATTCAAAACTAAAGGAGGGGAATGCTGATGAGAGGAGTGTGCTTGTTGCACGACAACACCCGTCCTTAGCCACTAATACACTCTTGGGCTCATTTGGTTGGAATATTTTGAACCACCCCCATATTCCCCTGACTTGGCATCTTCAGATTATAATCTTCTCACCACCCTGAATGCACACGAGTGGAATTAAATTTTCAATTGACTAGCACGTACTGCAGAGGTTCTGAAATGGAAAATGAGCTGGCAGGAGAGTTCTTTACAGCGAATAAAAAATCTTGTACAATGGCTCATCAACTGCACTGAATGGTGTCAATTATGTGGAAAAATAGTCAACAAGTGCATCAACAACATTCTGTAATTTTTTTCAAATGCACTTTTTCTAAAAAAATATCTAGCACACATTCTGAACATGCTTCATACAGATTACTTTAATGTGTACTTGTTTCGAAGCTTCCAAGGCACTTGATAACATTCAGACTGTAGTAATTGTAAAGCAGCTTTACAGTGCCTTCCGGTTGTTTGCTGACATAGAAAATGAAGATTTACTTAAACCTGTGAGAAGATGAGAATGTGTGTGGAGTCAATGCTGCAGAAGAGTAAAATAACTATGAAGACTTTGAAAGTGGTTCTGAACTAACCAATAGGAGTGATGTAAATGTAAAATCTAGCTCAATATTCATGTCGCAAAAACATGTTCAACACATTTAAAAAATCATTAGGACAATAATGTACACCTGAAAGATCCAGTAACAGAGAAAGTATTTGATGTCACAAATGTCTTAGCTGTCAGAAAGTCTGGCAATGGCTTTATCTAGAGATTAGAGACTTATTGACTGCCAGATAAACCAATCTCTTGGTCATGAGTGGTAAAGTTCCACACCAAATGCTGGAGTAGGTAGATACAGGGAATATAATCATTTCAAGTGTGACTGCCCCAATGACAAATATTGGAAAAAGGGGAAGCAAACAAGTTTACTGTTATATATATATATAAAAACGTCTGGAAGGTTTGGAGAGGGTGATTTTGAGGAAGAGGAGGTGGGTCCCACTGTGACGGAGGACGGAACTGTTCCAGGCAGGGTTCAATTTGGATAGTGTCTTGGTGGGTTGGTAGATCAACACCTTCAACCCATTACGTGCAGTCTCCCATCCTTCAAAGACACCAACCACTTTCTCGAACGCCTGGAATCCTTAACCAATCCGTTACCCCCAGAAACCATCCTTGTAACCATTGATGCCACTTCCTTATACACAAATATCCCGCACGTCCAGGGCCTCGCTGCGATGGAGCACTTCCTTTCACGCCGATCACCTGCCACCCTACCTAAAACCTCTTTCCTCATTACCTTAGCCAGCTTCATCCTGACCCACAACTTCTTCACTTTTGAAGGCCAGACATACCAACAGCTAAAGGGAGCAGCCATGGGTACCAGGATGGCCCCTTCGTACGCCAACCTATTCATGGGTCACTTAGATGAAGCCTTCTTGGCTACCCAGGCCTGCCAACCCAAAGTTTGGTACAGATTTATTGATGACATCTTCATGATCTGGACTCACAGTGAAGAAGAACTCCAGAATTTCCTCTCCAACCTCAACTCCTTTGGTTCCATCAGATTCACCTGGTCCTACTCCAAATCCCATGCCACTTTCCTTGATGTTGACCTCCACCTGTCCAATGGCCAGCTTCACACGTCCGTCCACATCAAACCCACCAACAAGCAACAGTACCTCCATTACGACAGCTGCCACCCATTCCACATCAAACGGTCCCTTCCCTACAGCCTAGGTCTTCGTGGCAAACGAATCTGCTCCAGTTCGGAATCCCTGAAGCATTACACCAACCACCTGACAACAGCTTTCGCATCCCGCAACTACCCTCCCGACCTGGTACAGAAGCAAATAACCAGAGCCACTTCCTCATCCTCTCAAACCCAGAACCTCCCACAGAAGAACCACGAAAGTGCCCCACTTGTGACAGGATACTTTCCGGGACTGGATCAGATTCTGAATGTGGCTCTCCAGCAGGGACACGACTTCCTCAAATCCTGCCCTGAAATGAGATCCATCCTTCATGAAATCCTCCCCACTCCACCAAGAGTGTCTTTCCGCCGTCCACCTAACCTTCGTAACCTCTTAGTTCATCCCTATGAAATCCCCAAACCACCTTCCCTACCCTCTGGCTCCTACCCTTGTAACCGCCCCCGGTGTAAAACCTGTCCCATGCAACCTCCCACCACCACCACCTACTCCAGTCCTGTAACCCAGAAGGTGTACACGATCAAAGGCAGAGCCACGTGTGAAAGCACCCACGTGATCTACCAACTGACCTGCCTACACTGTGATGCATTCTATGTGGGAATGACCAGCAACAAACTGTCCATTCGCATGAATGGACACAGGCAGACAGTGTTTGTTGGTAATGAGGATCACCCTGTGGCTAAACATGCCTTGGTGCACGGCCAGCAATCTTGGCACAGTGTTACACCGTCCGGGTTATCTGGATACTTCCCACTAACACCAACCTATCCGAACTCCGGAGATGGGAACTTGCTCTTCAATACATCCTCTCTTCCCGTTATCCACCAGGCCTCAATCTCCGCTAATTTCAAGTTGCCGCCACTCATACCTCACCTGTCATTCAACATCATCTTTGCCTCTGCACTTCTGCCTCAACTGACATCTCTGCCCAAACTCTTTGTCTTTAAATATGTCTGCTTGTGTCTGTATATATATATATATAATACACAAATATTCCGCATGTCCAGGGCCTCGCTGCGATGGAGCACTTCCTTTCACGCCGATCACCTGCCGCCCTACCTAAAACCTCTTTCCTCATTACCTTAGCCAGCTTCATCCTGACCCACAACTTCTTCACTTTTGAAGGCCAGACATACCAACAATTAAAGGGAACAGCCATGGGTACCAGGATGGCCCCCTCGTATGCCAACCTATTCATGGGTCGCTTAGAGGAAGCCTTCCTGGTTACCCAGGCCTGCCAACCCGAAGTTTGGTACAGATTTATTGATGACATTTTCGTGATCTGGACTCACAGTGAAGAAGAACTCCAGAATTTCCTCTCCAACCTTAACTCCTTTGGTTCCATCAGATTCACCTGGTCCTACTCCAAATCCCATGCCACTTTCCTTGACGTTGACCTCCACCTGTCCAATGGCCAGCTTCACACGTCCGTCCACATTAAACCCACCAACAAGCAACAGTACCTCCATTATGACAGCTGCCACCCATTCCACATCAAACGGTCCCTTCCCTACAGCCTTGGTCTTCGTGGCAAACGAATCTGCTCCAGTCCGGAATCCTTGAACCATTACACCAACAACCTGAAAACAGCTTTTGCATCCCGTAACTACCCTCCCGACCTGGTACAGAAGCAAATAACCAGAGCCACATCCTCATCTCCTCAAACCCGGAACCTTCCACAGAAGAACCCCAAAAGTGCCCCACTTGTGACGGGATACTTTCCGGGACTGGATCAGATTCTGAATGTGGCTCTCCAGCAGGGATACGACTTCCTCAAATCCTGCCCTGAAATGAGATCCATCCTTCATGAAATCCTCCCCACTCCACCAAGAGTGTCTTTCCGCCGTCCACCTAACCTTCGCAACCTCTTAGTTCATCCCTATGAAATCCCCAAACCACCTTCCCTACCCTCTGGCTCCTACCCCTGTAACCGCCCCCGGTGTAAAACCTGTCCCATGCACCCTCCCACCACCACCTATTCCAGTCCTGTTACCCGGAAGGTGTACACGATCAAAGGCAGAGCCACGTGTGAAAGCACCCACGTGATTTACCAACTGACCTGCCTACACTGTGAAGCGTTCTATGTGGGAATGACCAGCAACAAACTGTCCATTCGCATGAATGGACACAGGCAGACAGTGTTTGTTGGTAATGAGGATCACCCTGTGGCTAAACATGCCTTGGTGCACGGCCAGCACATCTTGGCACAGTGTTACACCGTCCGGGTTATCTGGATACTTCCCACTAACACCAACCTGTCAGAACTCCGGAGATGGGAACTTGCCCTTCAGCATATCCTTTCTTCTCGCTATCCGCCAGGCCTCAACCTCCGCTAATTTCTAATTTCAATTTGCCGCCGCTCATACTTTCAACTTCATCTTTGCCTCTGTACATCTGCCCCGACTGACATCTCTGCCCAAACTCTTTGCCTTTACAAATGTCTGCTTGTGTCTGTGTATGTGTGGATGGATATGTGTGTGTGTGTGCGAGTGTATACCTGTCTTTTTTTCCCCCTAAGGTAAGTCTTTCCGCTCCCGGGATTGGAATGACTCCTTACCCTCTCCCTTAAAACCCATATCCTTTTGTCTTTCCTTCTCCTTCCCTCTTTCCTGACGAGGCAACCATTGGTTGCGAAAGCTAGAATTTTGTGTGTATGTTTGTGTGTCTATCGACCTGCCAGCGCTTTTGTTTGGTAAGTTTCATCATCTTTCTTTTTAGATATATTTTTCCCACGTGGAATGTTTCCGTGTGTGTGTGTGTGTGTGTGTGTGTGTGTGTGTGTGTGTGTGTGTGTGTGTGTGTGTGTGTGTGTGCGCGCGCGCGCGCGCGCGCCCACACGTGTATACCCGTCCTTTTTTCCCCCTAAGGTAAGTCTTTCCACTCCCGGGATTGGAATGACTCCTTACCCTCTCCCTTAAAACCCACTTCCTTTCGTCTTTCCCTCTCCTTCCCTCTTTCCTGATGAGGCAACAGTTTGTTGCGAAAGATTGAATTTTGTGTGTATGTTTGTGGTTGTTTGTGTGTCTGTCGATCTGCCAGCACTTTCATTTGGTACGTCAAATCATCTTTGTTTATATATATATATATATATATATATATATATATATATATATATATATATATATATATATATATATCTGTGTGTGTGTGTGGGGGGGGGGGGGGGGGGGGGGTGGAGACACTAAATGGAAGAGCAGTTGAAAGAAATGAAGGAAATTTTTAATATGACCTACCTCCGAACAGGACATGATATCTGATCAAACCAGACTTCATAGTCTACATCAGACAATAGCCATGATGAAATACACAAGGATTTACTTTAGTTCAAAAGTATAGTTCCTCAACAGATGATAATGGCTAAAAGCAAAGGCAAGATCGAGTTCCAGAAGCATAGTTTAAAGCAAATGTATAATTGAGATGAAATCACATTTTAATGGGCAGGCAGTGAAGTGGTGTAGAACGAGAGACATGAAGATGTACAGTTAAGTTATTATTACAAATGAAGATGATAGGGCAAGAGAAATAGGCAGTGGTTTGACAACAAACTCTGAGTAACCTGGAAGATACGTTAACAAGAACAACATAGTCTGCAAGTATGACAGTGGCCTTTCTGAATTTTTGAGAACATTCCATTGTCTTTCCAAACGATCAGAGAATACTTAATGTATACGAATGTCAAGTGTGGGTCATTAATTGAACTATTTTGTATCAGATAATATTTTCCTTAGACCAAATGAGCTGCAGTTGACTTGAGAATTACGAGTGTCAAACACTTCAGACAGTCCTTCCGACAATGTATTACACATTGTTAATAGAAGGAATGGCAATGTACATCTCATCCCTGATGCCAGAGCTAATAAACTGAATCAATTACAAAGTGTGGAAGAAGAAAACAAAAAAACAGATGACAAGTAGAGTAACGGAGGGAAAAAAAGAACACTAGGATACGAAGAAGACACCAGAGATAAGTAATAACATAGATACAGGAAAAGAAAAGAATTAAAAGAAGCACAAAGAAATTGGAAGAATGGAGGTCCAGAAAAAAGAAAAGTGAATGAACACAAAGATAAGACGATGGAAGAGCAAAATACCTACTACTATTCGGATCACCTGCACCTAAATGAAGTGAAGCTTGCATACCATATATCTGGCAAGTCATGGGGCCCACACATGGAAAATATTGAGCAACAAGTTACAAGAAATGAGTAAGATAAATTTTTTATATTTTGTATATATATTTTTTTTAATTTGACACACAACAGTCTACTATCTCTCTCAACACAAATAAAAATGATAATGTACGAGATGGTTGGTTGGGGGGGGGGACCAAACAGCGAGGTCATCAGTTCCATAATCTGAGGTGACAGAAACCGAGGGAGGGGCAACACAAACAGTGCAGTCCAGTCAAGAGGAAGGGAAAGTAGGAAAACAAAGAGGTAAAAGGAATGTCGGGGCTCCAGGAAGAGGAAAGAACAAAATAGGGATGGAGGGAAATAGTGAAAACAGAGGTGCCCCAGAAACACTGTGTGTTGGGAAACCAGCACAGCCCAATCCCCAAGCAAAAACCTATGATCTCAACACAATGGGGACAACACCAGAGGAAGAAGACACAAGAAAAGGTGAAACAAATCTGCACAAAAGACCAGACAAAACACTAAATGAAGGACTCCAATTCAAGGACTTAAACCTTCTTCTACAAAGAAAACCGAGAACAGAAGTAACCATGTAGTGGTCGTCCACTAACACCAGGGACAAGGAAGGTGGGAGGGCAAATTTAGTGTGAAGAGCCAGAAGGTAGGGGCAGTCCAGCAAAACATGGGGCAGTCCAGCAAAACATGGGGCACCCCCCCCCCCCCCAACTACAAATGGACAATATGAAGATGGCAGATTCCCACTTGGAGAGGCAGAGGAAAGAACACCACCTGGTGGGAGTCTGCTGGATTGTATGAAGTCTATCAGACATGGGGTTAGACTCCCAAGAGGTGGCCCATGATTGAGCAAAAAGGGATCTGATGTAAAGCTGCCAACCTGTTGTCATAATTCTTAGTGACGGAAAATAAGTTTTAACAATTCAGTTTGATTGTGCAGTAATACATACTATGTAGTGAGAGCATTATTCCGTATCAGTTGTGAGAGGGAATAGTGCTTCGCCTGGAGTCTTAGTCACTCCAGACATATTCAGCATGGGCAAGCGAGGCAGCGTGGAACAGGCAGTTAGCGCAGGTAGCCGCATTATGCCACAGACCACACCTTGTGTCAAGCAGATGTTATGTCTCCAGCAGTCAAAGGGTTAAAATCACCATGTTCCAAGTTGTTGTACTTAGTTGCTTAAGGTGCATTACATGGCATATTTTGTCATAGCAGCAGGAATATGAAGTGTGACATGATATTTTTAAAATGTCCCACTTTCAACCTCCTCTACGATGGATGATGTGTTGGAATACCCTCTGCAGGGGATATTACAACAATATGTGCAGATGGGGTGGCAGCTTGAACCTATCACTTCTAACTGCACGAGTGTCTGCAGTATGGGGTTACTTGTCCCTTGGCGTCATGTTTTGAAGGTGTTTTAAAAGAAAATGAGAAAAAAGGAAAGGTCTTCGTTACAATGGATGCCAAGAAAAATTACTTTCAAGTTGGCTTATTAAAAAAAAAAAAAAAAATCTTTTCTTGCTTTTGCTAAAGCTATGTTTAAGATGATCTGTCAACCCAGTTAGTATAGGAGATTATGTTGATATATAGAAAATTTAAAGCTCAATTACGTACATCACGCAAGTAAAAGGCAATTAACACTCTTTCAGCACCCATACATGCACAAGGAGATGAAGTTCTGTGAAGATTGCTGGAGCACAGCTGTGTCCATCTCAGCAAACATCATGAAAAGGCGACTTTCACAAATCTTTAATAAGCTGCTGATATATACAAGAGGTTTACAGATCACATACAGGAAATTGAACACTGAAGCCATACCAAAAACTGTCACAGTTCCATTCTGAATTATGGATGCTGCTCTAGTTGCTGGATTTTCCCTCCTCACCCCTACCACTCCCCGCACTTCTACCTTCTACATGCTTCCTTAAACCTAAACACCCAGGATGCCTCATTGTGGCCGGCTGCTGTTCTCCCACTGAGACAATCTCTGCTCTCGTTGACAAACATCTTCATCGTGTTACCCACAACATACCCTCCTAAACAAGAGAGACTAACCATTTCCTCCACATTTTCTGTTTCTTTACCAGATAATCATCATCACTGTTTAGGCCACTTCCTCTACACTATCATCATCAACGCCCACGGTGTTGCTGCTATTTAACACTATGCTACCTGACCAACTGCCTCCAAAACTATGACATCCTTCCCGGTCACCATGATCAACAAAATCCTCATCCCAATTAAGTTGATGACACCATATCCACATTCCTCCAGAACAACAACTTTTTCTCCATTTGCTTCACACGTCCTTGTCCAAACAAGCCAGCTCCTTGATGATGACCTCTACAAGGATGGCTACATCGGTTCCTCCATCCATATGAAACCTACCAACCACAACCAATACCTCCACTTTGACAGCTACCATCCACTGCATACTATCAAGTCCTTTCCATACAGCCTTGACATCTGCAGTCACTGTATCTGTCGTGACAAGCAGTCACTATCCAATTATGATAAGGTCTCACAGAGGCCTTCACAGAACAAAATTGTCCTCTCAGACTCGTACATTAACACTTACCACCTCCCACATATCCACTGTCAGGCCACAAACGAGCACTCCTCTCTTAACTCATTAGCAATAATGACTGGAGCAACTGAACCACATTTTTTGCCAGATTTTCAACTACCTTTCGTTGTGTCCTGAAATGAGGAATACGCCTCCCACAATGGTATTGTGCTGTCCACCAAACCTAGGCAACGTCTTCATCCATCCCTACTCTAACCTATGCTCAACCTCTTGCCTCATTACTCACATCCCTGCATGCATGAACTGTTCCGTACAGCCTCCTACAACTATCTACTGTAGTCTGGTCACAGACATCTCCTATCCCATCAAGGGCAGGGCTACCTGTGAAGGCAGCCATGTGAGGTACAAACTAAGTCACAACCACTGTGCTGCTTTAAGTGAATATGACAACTAACATGCTGTCTCTCTTCTTGACTGGCCACTGACGCACTTCAATGATTACTTCACAGCTTACACCATCTGGATCCTTCCAACCAACACGAGCTTCTTTGAACTGCCCGCAATATATCCCACTTTGACTGCAGACTTACATATCCCACTTTGCCATAACCCCTTGGCCTCAACCTTGGCTAGTACCTGTTCATCTACCTATCTCCTTCCCTCCCCCATAAAAGAGCTACACAATACCCTCCATTACGCCAATACACACAGTAGTCCTTATCTTTTCTACTCCTATCTTTTTCCATTCCCCAAACCTCCCAACTGACAGCACCTAGCAGCTCTACAGCCCTAGCCTGCCCCCAACACGTCTGCATGCTCCCAAAAGCACACTAAGTCCTCCACACTCCCAAAAACACACTATGCCTTCCTGTGCCCCTACCCTGCTATCCCCCACTCCCCAACCCAGGCTACTACTTATCCCCACCAATCATACCAGATTGCTGTTCCTGTCAGGCTCAGCTGTAGTCTGCAGTCTGGCCACAGTAGCCGGAGATGGTCATGTGTGTATCAGTTGTGTTTGTGAGAATGTCCGTTTATTTCCAAAGAAGGCTTTTTGGTCAAAATGCTTAAATTATAGCAGTCTTTTCGTTGTGCAGTCTGCAATTCAACATCTCTTTTTGGTGAGTAGTAATCTATACTTTTCCTATTATTTTTGATGTGCAATTTCATCCCCTCTAAAATCTTGGTATGCAGTATAAGGTAGGGTTTCCTGGATATGCTCAAATGGCAAAAAGAATTTAAATGTTTATTCGATATTCTTCTAATCTTACAGTATCGGACATCTGTCCCTTTCCTAATCATTGACTCTGAAGTGCTTCTAAAACTGTAAATGATTTCCAATCTTGGCTTGAAAAGATTTAACTACAAACCAGAAATTTTCTTCAGACACAAAACGTAGGAGCTCCTCCAGCACTGTCAGAGTAATACATAATGCAGGTGCGTATTTATTCATGATTAATTCCTGGTCCTTAATCTCAAATAAGAGCTTTCATCAAGGCCAAAAATTACTACAAACCTTTGCATAAATCCAATGTCCACCATGTACTATAACTTAAATTCAAGTGAAAATAAAAATCAGTGACTTTTTTCATATTCTTTACATACATCCAACTTCTAGTCTGCTGCATCAACATGTTCACACATTTGTGAGACGTTTGACCTTTAATCCACTTATCCTTTCACCAGCTCTTCAACAAGTGTTTCAGATGAAGATTTCAAAGTCAGATCATGGAAAAATCTTTCAAACTGTTAAACCAAGTTTTTACAACACTTTATGCATGTTCATTTAAACTGTCGCTGTTGGTGTAGCCACTCTTCTGTGCATATTACATTACTGGACAGACAGGCGAAAGAGAGCATCCTACAGTCCAGATTATATCTGTAAACTGAAAAAGAAAATGTATTGTGTGCAGTTCCATTGGACATTCATGTAATTTTCTGCCACTTTGCTTGTCACCTTAATACCATAAGTTAGCACTTTAGCATCATTATCACTATTACTGGCATCCCAAAGACATTTCACAAACATAACTGATCTTGTCTCAATAGCATCATGTTAACTGTGTCCATAAATACTAAGTGCTTATGAGTGAATAAACCCATTCTATGTACTCTTCTCACACATTTATCTAGTGGTATGTAAAATAAGGGATAGGCAACCACTCACCTGTAACAGATTAATTTATGAAGCACAGAAACACTCAACAGAAGAATAGCTTTCACATACACTTTTTATCACTTTCTTTTTCTAACATGAAACACACACACACACACACACACACACACACACACACACACACACACACACACAACACCCCATAAAGACTGATTACTGATATCAGTTATTGAAAGCTGCTAACCAAGTTGAAGGTGAGGAGGAAATAGAGAAGGATGCAAGGAGGGGGTAGTAGGTAAGAATGAGGTCTTATGCCAGGTGACTCAGCAGCTGCACAATATGATGGAAGGAGTACAGAGGGTAGCCAAAAAGAGATGTATGAAGATGGGAGGGGGAGGGGGAAGGAGATTAAGAGGAGGGAGAGAAGAGAGAAAAGTGAAGATGAGGAAAGAGAATGGAAGAAGAGGGGGGAGAATGCCCACAAAGGGGGGAGGAGTGGGCGAAAGGGGAGTGCTGGAAGAAGGCAGAGCATGATACAGATGAAGGAATGGTGTGGAAAGAAGAGAGAAGGTACAGTGAGGCAGTGGGGACAAGTTAGCACAGATTTAGGATAGGAGGAGTGCGAGAGCACAAGCTTCAAGAGTTCCCATCTGCATGGTTCAAAGAAACTTGTGCTGGAAGGTAGTATCCAAACAGACTGCGCAGTGAAGCAGCTGTTTAAGTAATTTGAGTTCTTATAGCATACGAGCTAGTGCTCTAAAAGCTAATGTGACCAAGGTTTTCTATTACATATTTCTGAGCTCCACTGTCATACAAAGAGACAGTATTATTCATTTCAGTTTACTCACCGTTCTATTCTCTCTTGAATGTGTTACAAAATTATAAATAGGAACTTCCACCTTCTTTCCCACTTTTAATCGTTGCAGTGTGTTTATCAATAGCTCAAAGTCAAATGCATCAGGATGGTCAAAATTATATTCATTTCTGGCTGCTTGTTCATGCTGTTTCTCATTTAAAACCTATTAAACATAAAACAAGTTAATTTAAAAGTTTAAGTATTTTTCATTTTTTAATGCACCAATAAATTTCAACTGACTATACTTACTTTATAAAAAGAATCCATGCTAAGTAGTGTGACCCAAGGAATATCTAATGACTCTATAATTTTTGTTGCCACTGTTGTTTTTCCTGAAGCAGTCCCACCACAAATACCTGAAAATAATTAGAAGCTTTTAATCAGTCATGCAGAAAATATAATGTAAAAGTGACAAAAATAAAAAAACTGAAAATTTCTGGAAGTGAAATGGAAGTGCACCTCTTAGCCTACGATCAAATGAGTAGAAATGTGAAAATTCTTAGAACAGGCGGAAAGTAGCTCTAACATTTGATTTATGTAAAAATTATGGAATGA
Organism: Schistocerca serialis cubense; assembly: GCF_023864345.2. Taxonomy (NCBI): domain Eukaryota; kingdom Metazoa; phylum Arthropoda; class Insecta; order Orthoptera; family Acrididae; genus Schistocerca; species Schistocerca serialis. Next base: position 482,906,218 of record NC_064641.1, on the reverse strand, counting down.
ACTGTTTCAAATTCATAAGTAATACGAGTAAAAACTATACTATCACAGAAAAATACTGTAGATGCCTTAAATGGGAAGGGTGAAATGCATCCAGAAATTCACTATTATTATTTTAGTCCGATTCACTGAAACACTCATGTTTTCTTTCATCTTTTATGGTTACGAAAGATGGCCAGAGACAAGCAGTGCATTGCTTCACTTAAGCCTTGGTGGTGGTGCAGAGGGCTGCACACAAACTGGACCAAAAGAAGAACAATCCCTTATTGAGCAACTCAATATCGCTACGTGCCTTTCTTTTCTTTGTGCCAGCCAAAAAATTATCCAATTCTTTGGCCGTATTACGAGAAGAGATGGAGAAAATCTAGAGAAAATAATCATGGAAGGGAAGATCGAGCACAAGAGGCTGAGGGAAAGAGTAACAAGCAAGCAGTTGGATGTATCTTGGGATGGAGACACTTGATTCATGGGGTCATGACACTCAGCACTGAGCACAATGACTTGTTATGAGTGAGGTAAGAAAAAAAATTTGTTTCTAAAACACACGTTCTGGTCTGCATCGTGCATTAACAATAAATCATCACTATGTTGATTAATACTATTTGTTCTAAACTGTGCCACTGCCAGCTAAATTTAACCTTTTAAGTAACACAGAATACCAATACTTTAAAAAAGGTTATGCTTCCTGCTGTTTATCTCCTACTGGTAGATTAATATTTGCTTGATTAAACTTATTTTTCATACCAAACAGTTACCTACATCTGTAAATACAGTGTCCTGTTTACAAGATATGGGGTGATTATAATTAAAGTTAAACTTTCAAACCACTGCAGAAATAATACCACTGGTCAGAATGATGTCAAATTGCAACGGAATATTATTGGAGAAGGGGGAAAACTTATGACAAGAAAAATAAATAGTTACAAAATGTAGTGACAGAGGGTGCTGTAAGTATCCTAATTTAATAGTGGTTGACTACAAATGACAAATGAATCATACAACAATGCCTAAGGTGTACGTTTGAAATTAAACTGTACTATTCAGTGTGCATGGGTGTACAGGTGTGATGCTGCTAGTTACATAAGCTCATCCACCAAGGCAAGGTCATATCACATCGGATGGGAAAAATCTGTTTTTAATTGAGCTGAGGCACAAAACCGCATAAAAAAACATCACCCACATCGGTTTTTAATTGTCCTAGGAGGTCAAAAGCACATAAAAAGCATCAATCAAATACAAACTGGATTATTAATTTCCGTGTGACTGGTGCAAAACATGTTCAATATGCTGTCCGCCATTTTCTGCAAACAAGTTGAAATCAAGAAAAAGCATGTCCCACAACTGATCAAACTGTTTCCAGGGTGACGTTCAGAATGTGTTGCACAATGTGTGCTTTCAATGCAGCTAAGTTTGCAACCAGATCACTGCCACAACATCTTTCAGATAGCCTTACAGCCAGCAGTCACCCGGATTAAGATCAGGTGATTGGGACAGCCAGGCTGTAGCGAAATGGCAGCTGATAATTCTAGTATTTCTGAAATGGTGCTTCAGCAGCTGCTTAACTGGATTTGCAATGTGCGGAGGTGCGCCATCTTGCATAAAAATGACCCCACCCACACATCCACGCTTCTCGAGACCTGAAAAGACGCACTTATGCAAAAGACACTCATAGGGCTTATTGGTGACGATACTGGTAACAGGACCAGAAGCACCTGCCTCTTTGAAAAAATATGGCCCTATGATAAATGATGCCATAAACACGCACCACACAGTTACCTTTTTAAGGATGAAGTGGTACTGGCTGCTTTGCGTGTGGATTTTCCGTTGCCCATATTCGACAATTCTGTGTGTTGACATATCTTGTCAGATGGACGTCGGCTTTGTCTGCCCACAAAATCTTCCACGACCAATCGCTGTCTACTTCCACGCAAGTAAGAAATTCTAATGCAAAAGGTCTCTTGCTGGCAGGTCAACAGGAAGCAACTCGCGCACATGGGTAATTTTGAATGGATAGCAAAGAAGGATGTTTTGTAGGATTTTACACTCTGTGCTCACAGTGTATCCAATGTTCGGGCAATTCTCCATGCACTACACGTTTGCACACCACCACTCATCTCCTCCTGTACTGCTGTGGCCACTGCTTCCACTGACGTCGAATCAATTAGTTTCCTCCCTTTACCAGGTTGCACACCAAAAGAACCCATCTTTTCGAATTTCCGCATCATTTTCTCCAGACCCATGGCAGTCATCGGACCAACACCTTATTTCAAACCCTTCAGTGTCCAGAATTTCTGCAGAGCAACATGTGCACAGTCATCATTCTTGTAATACAGCTTTACAAGCACAGCGCGATCCCGCATTGAGACAGTCACGGTAAATGCCGCAGACGTGAAAGGAGGAAAAGCTGTGTACCCGGCATGTTTATACCAACTTCAATGGGTCGTGCACATGATAGGTGTTTTCATTTATGTATTCTGACACATACAGTGCCACCTATTGATCAATTTTCACACTATTTTTTTCCTTCTGCCGTAAGTTTTTCCCTTCTCCAATAATATTCCATTGCAATTTGATGTCATTCTGAACAATGGTGTTATTTCCACAGTGCTTTGAAAGTTTAACTATAATCACCCTGTATTACCAACAGTCAACCTCTACAATGAACATTTCAGCTTTTCATGTGGCTTACAGACACTATACAGTTTTGAATCTAAATAAAATTACTTGCAGAAGCAGTGGCTACAAAGGTGTTTTTAATTTTTTTTTATAACTGATAGGTATTACCAATTTCCTGCTTTATTTAAGATAGAAACTTGTTTAATTCTTTCGCATCAGAGTACATGACTCCAGTATGAATCCTAGAAAAGGAGGAAGGCAAAATCATCATGAAACCCAGTACCAAGCATAGCCCAGTGACAGGACATATGGCCTCAAGCACAGACTTTGAAGAAGAGGATCAGGTACCTATAGTTGGAGGAACAGGAAACAGTCTGGCTAGGAACTCTGGGCATGGTATTTAAGGTGACCTGAAGGAAATAGGAGCAGCAGCAGCAGCAGCACACACTCGTGTTGGGTTTGCAAACATCTAGCAGCACCATCATTAGCCAAGGATTAACATAGCTGTCAACTGTGTAAATAAAGAGTTGAGTGGATTGCTGTGGCTGAAGAAGTTCCACATCTGTGCTGTAACAGTCGCTGCAACAAAGAGATGAGGATACACAATTGTGGCCTAGAACTGAATAGGAGAGAGAAGGACAGAAAAGCTTGCACAAAGTGCAAACAGGGCCACAAGCACACAAGGCAACATCTCTACGATTACTGGAGTAAAAGGGGCACATTTTTAGATTAGAGAAAGATTACAGACAGATATCCTTCAAAGAAACTGAAACAGCAGAGGCACATAAAAGTTTTGAGAGAAGTAAAATTAATTTATTTAATAAGAACAATGTTCTTATTGGATGGGGGAGGGGGGGGGGGGGAGAAGAGAGTTGGAGAACAAGGTAGATGAGCAGCTTTTATGTCTAAAATATGTGGAAAATTCTGAAGTAAAAAATATTCTATGCCCCTCAGAACATGTGACCACAGGGATAGAGAAGTTAAATATCAAGTATTATAGACTAGCATCATTTTCTTGTACAGTTAACATGAAAAGACAAGGCGTTGCAACGTATGTAAAAGTTGTGCAGAAGGTCAAAAATATTGACACAAGCTGTTTTTGTGTAGATCAGTTTCTAGAGACACGTACTTCTGAGTTATGGCAGAATTACCTCTATTTTATTTTTAACAGTCATCAGATAATCGCTAGGCAACTTTCAGCTATTTATGAGAAATCCTGATGCATTATTTAACTACCTGTCAGACAAGAAGAAACATTTAGTTTGTGAAGATTTTGATGCAGATTCTTACAAAATTCTGACAGAAAAATGAATCAAAATAATTATTTGGCTGTTTCAATCAGTTTTAAGAGATAAATTCCCAACTCGCACACAGTAAGATGGCAGGACCATGACTGGTAAGTTTGCACCTAATTGTTAATAAACTATCTGATCATGCTGCACAATTAATAGAAATAAACAAAGTACACCTTACATCTCTGAAGCATGTTCATAAAAGCAGGGAGCCTTATTAATGAAGGTGGGGTAAAATGTTATAACAGTAAGTTAAAAGAGGTAGTATAGGATGAGGCATGTATAGGAAGCGAGATGTTAATGTCTAAGTCAACATATTACATAGTAATTTGTGTCAATATTTGAAAATAACTTTCCTAAAATTTATCTAGAAAGTCCACAAGGAAAAAAAGTAATCAAGGAAGCCATGGACAACTATAGGAACTAAAATGGACAACTACAGGAATTAAAATATCATGACAAGAAAGGCGAAATTTATATATAGGCCAGAATATGTCAAGATCCTTTGTTAATTTTATTCTGGAAAAATACTGTAAATTTTTTTTAGGAAAAATCATTAAAGTGTCCAGCAATATGCATGTTACAACAGAAATTTATAATGCAGGTGATAAGATTAAAATTATATGGGACATTATGGAAGGACAGAAAGCACAACAAGATACAAAAATTACACCAATGTCAATGTTGTGAATGATAATTCAGCTTGGGGTACACATACACTTGGGGTTACACGAAGACTTCTTAGGGAGTACATAAACTTTAAAATAAACATAAAGCCAGTGTACTATGTTTACTGAATGATCACAAATGAAATATTTCAGCCAGAGAGATCTGAATTGCTCTTTACCCAAGAATTCATTTTCCTCACTTTAGCTGTCTACTCAACAATGATATCTTACTGCTGTACTCACTAATCATTTGTGCTGTTTGTTTCAAATGCCAACAATAACAGTGTATGCAAATGTACATTACCAACTACCTTATGATCTTTCAAGTATTCAGAATATTTTTGTGACTTCTGTGCAGATTTGTTTTCTTTACTCAAAAGTCTCACACTCACTTTTTATATCTGTGAACAGATTTTCAGATTATCATGGTTTAATTTCTTTTTATTGTTGATGCAGTGGACTACATATTTTAACTTTTGCTGTAAGATAGGTAAATTCATTACAAGAGGAAAATGTAAAATCAATTAAACAATTGGTAGTGGAGATATTTTTAAACCACCACTGGTGAAAATTTTACCAATGCTTGTTCCACCACAAGCATCATGCTCACAGCAATAACATCAACAGAAAAATATTTTTGTCTTATGATTTAGTAACCATGATTTCCCTTGTGGTCCCTTTAGATAATCTTGACAGCAGGGGTTTAGAGACATCACAACGTATCTACAAAAACTGGCCACTTTGACATATCTGCTTCACTACTGTCTTAATGTTAAAGCTACAAAATTGTTGAATGGATGTAAATACACTAAGAATCCCGAGATATGATTATCAGAAATGTAAATTTGGTGGTAGCAGTGGCAGGATTTCTATTTTTGCACAATTTCTTTTACCTTCATCGCAAATCACACGTTTTGTAGACACATTGTTATGACTAAAAACACAACAAAGTGTGTGAGGAGTTTTCATCTCTTTTTGACCCTGGGCTCAATTATGCAACCAAATACATGGCACATATTGAATTAAATCCATCACCCACTCAACTTTTTTGCATTACTCTTCATCCTGGGGAACAAAAATGGCAGGAGGAAAATTTTTTCAAAAATTCATCTGGCACAAGGCTTATCTACTGTTACCATTGGATGAGAATTTTCCATAAGTTCACAGTAATCACTTCTGCATTTGTTGCTGCAGTCACCACCCTTTATGTGTTTATGGCAGAGGGAACCATGTACCACTACTACTAGTCATTTCCATTCCTTTTCCATTCACAAATGGAGTGAGGGACAGGATGACTGTCTACATGCCTCCAAGCGAGTCCAATTTATATTTTCTTGGTGGCAGTAGAATTTTTCTCCAGTCAACTGCAAATGCTCATTCTCTAAATTTTCTCAATCATCACCATCCCTCCAGGTTTTCCCTACTTGACTTCACAAAGCATCTCCGTAACAACTGTGTTTTGACTGAATCTACCAGTAACACAAGTAGCATCACGCTTCTCAATTGCTTTGATGTCTTCCTTCAATCCGACCTGATAGGGATCACAAACATACTGGCAGTACACAAGAATGGGTCACACTAGTGTTCTATACACTGTCTTCTTTATAGATGAGCTATATTTTCCTAAAACTCTCCCAATAAACCTGTCAACCGTTTGTCTTCCCTACTACCATCCTTACGTGCTCATTCCATTTCAAATCTTTTGCAATGTTACACCTAGATATTCAATAGTCATGATCGTACCGCTGTACACCACTCAAACGGTATTCCAGCATTACAGGATTGCTTTTCCTACTCATCTGCATTAACTTACATTTATCTACATTTAGAGTAACCTGTCATTCATCGCATCAAATAAAAACCCCATCCAAGTTGTCCCCGCGACCAGCTGCTTTTGGACACTTCAGCCATTGGCGGGTGTCATCTTTCCCACAAGCACAAAGGGAGAAGGGAGTGACCCTAGTGAGAGGAGCCAAAGACAACTTACACTTCTCTGGCTGAGAAGTGGGGACTGGTGTCCCCAATGGTTGGCGCGGGCAGTGCTCCCGAGGTAGGTGGTGCGGGAGCAACAGGGAGGGAAGTGCCCCCACAATCAAGGGGGCAGGTGTAGCCTTCCGGCTATTAGAGCTGACTAGAATTCGTGGAACTGAGGAGGCTACAACTGTTCTCGTAGCGATGGTGTAAGAGGAAGTCATAGCCTCAGGGTGTAGATGCTCAAATTTCCTCTTAGCCTCAGTGTAGGTCAGTCAGTCCAGGGTCTTATATTCCACGATGTTCCTTTCTTGCTACAAAATCCTGCAGTCTGGTGAGCAAGGGGAATCATGCTCTCCGCAGTTGACACAGATGGGAGGCGGGGCACATGGAGTATTGGGATGGAATGGACATCCACAATCTCAACATGTGATGCTCGAAGTGCAGCGGGAAGACATATGGCCGAACTTCCAGCACAAAGCACCACATTGGTGGAGGGATATATGGCTTAACATCACTGCGGTAGACCATCACCTTGAACTTCTAGGGTAATGCGTCACCCTTGAAGGCCAAGACGAAGGCACCGGTGGCAACCTGATTATCCCTCGGACCCCTATTGACGTGCCGGACGAAATGAACACCTCGGTGCTCTAAGTTGACGCACAGCTTGCCGTCAGACTTCAAAAGAAGATCCCTGTGGAATATAATACCCTGGACCATATTTAAGCTCTTATTCAGCATGATGGTAACGGATACATCCCCCAGCCTGTCAGAAGCTAGTAATGCCCGTGACTGGGCAGAGGATGCCGTTTTTATCAAGTCTGACCCTGACTGCATTTTGGACAAGCCCTCCACCTCCCCAAACTTGTCCTCTAAATGCGCAAGAAAAAACTGAGGCTTCATTGGAACAAAGGAGGGCCCACTAGCTCTCATACATATGAGGTACTGGGGCGAATAAGGTTCGCTGCCACCCTTAGCCCGGCATTCCTCCCATGGTGTGCCAGGAAGAGGAATGATTTAGTGTCATACTTCCTTGCATTGTACTGCGACTTTGAACACTTAGAGACTGCTGGTGTGCGATCACCAGCAAGTGATGATGTGGTATGCATCATTGTGCGTCATCCGCCCTGATGCCACCCACTCCGACCAGGGGCCTTCCCCATGGGCACCACCCAGCTACAGCGAAGGCCACCTGGCACAATGGCCATTGCCGAGAGTCCCGATGCCCCAGGGCGATAAGCATCTACTCCTTGGCATACACGGGGAGTTAATGGCGCAGCCATCTTCAGAGCGATCCCTGTGTGGTCAGGCAGCTACAACCAACAGGGTACGTGGCAGCCCCACCACAACAGACTGGCTAACATGCTGGACATCAGGTGTAACCAAGCAAACAGGTCAATTATCATTGTCAACACAGAAAATATTAATGCACAATGGACAGAGGAAAACGTACCCAGGAGGGTGACCTCGCCCAGCAGCTGGAGAGTGAGCCGAAGTGTAGATCCACGTCAACTAAGGATGCAAGAGGTCTCAGCACATAATGAATACAATGCACCATTGAAGGCACCCTTTCCCAATTGGCTCGATCTTCAGGAGAATTTGGAAAAATGGAGGTCAAACCCGAGAGGCGACCATCACATACAGGCCGAAACAAGTGAGACTCCTTTTGGTCACCTTCTAGGACAGGCAGGAATACCTTGGGCCTATTCTGACCCCCAGTCCCATAGGGGGATCAGAGATTGTGGTTCGTAGTTTTTATTCATATGAAACTGAGAACTTTCTCTGAGAATGTGCTTTTGCTCTTGCTCTCCAGAGTAGACAACCCATGGTCAGGAAAAAATGAAGGGGGTGTCACCTCGGTGGCTTCCGAGTGCCAGCCTGTGAAGACTCACTGCTAGAGGGCACAGGGGGAGGAGGATCCTGCTCCATGAGGCCCACAGAAGCATCAGATTTTTTGTGCTGTTGGTGTGCGGAGTCCTACCCAGAAAAACGGTTGGTGGTGCACATCAGCGACACAGAGGCAGGCCGGGCGAAGGTGTCACGTGGAGACACTGCTAAAGAGGATCTTTGAGTCAGCAAAGGAGAAGACCGTTTGCCTTTGTTGGACTTCCTCAAGCCTTTCCGGTTAGAGGAAGACTCAGGTGTTGGTTGGCTGGTGGGACATAGGAAGTCTTCATGAGAGTACTACTCCCATCCTTTCTGGCCTGCCAGTTGTGTGGCTGGTGACTTCACCCATTGAGGCAAGAGTTTTATGGCTTGTTGCACAGCTGGACGAGGGGACGGTGATGCTACCTTGACACTGGGCGGTTTCATAACCTCAGAGCTTAATTTGAGATCGCATGTCTGTGTGGCCATGTCCTTCATTGAGTGAGATGTAGCAAGAACAGTACTGTAAGTGCCAGATGGTAGAAAGCAGGGTTTGCGACTAGCCAAGAACTTGTGAGTGACCAAATCTCCTGGACATCCCGCTCATCAAGATACACTGGACGATCTCGAGAGGAGGCAACATGATCACCATTGCAGTTGACACAGCAGGGAGGAGGTGGTGGACAATTGCCCTCAGGTGCATCCCTACCACAGGTTACACATTTGGCTGGGTTTCAACAAGACATTTGAGTTTGGTTGAAATTATGACATGGGTAGCAGTGCACCAGGGTCAGAATGTACAGTCAGACATAGCCTGCTTTGATCTTTGACAGAAGCACCACTCTATCAATAGTGAGAAGAAGAGTGGTGTGTGGGCACTGAGGAGGAATCTACATTTTCCATCACCCGATGGATGGCACCGACACCCTGATCAGAGAGGTATGTTTGGATTTCGGCCTCAGATAGACCGCCGAGCAGCCTACTGTAAATATCATCACGATAAGAATTCAAAGTTCTATGGGCCTTGACACAAACAGGATAGCCATGGAGAAACAAAGCAGCAAGCAGTTGTCATGCTTGAGAATCAGAAGTATTCTCCAAAAACAAAGTGCTATTCTGTAAATAAGAGCAGGATTTCACAAGGCTGGCAATTGCACCAAGACCTTTCTTAATAATAGACGGATTAACCATTGTGAAGGACTGACCGTCTTCAACACGTGAAACCACAAGGAACTGTGATGCAGCTGGAAGGGTCTTTGAACCATTAGCCTCAATCCGTTTATGTGCCGTAGACACCGATTGTGAAGACAATTGGCTCATTGCAAGAAAATCTCCATGACTGCCAGCATCTCCAATGGTGCACTTCTTCCATCTGGGAGCCCCCTTCACAAGGGGGCGCACCTGCCTTAGGTTATTGTTCACACCTCCCAGACACCTGCCAGAAGGATCAATTGGAAATTTGGGAAGGTAGCTGCTCAGGCAATCACCCCTCCCTTGGGCTGGCCTGTACCAGGGGTATGTGCGAACCTTACGTGTCGACCTGGGACTGGGAATTACTCATTACCCAGTCACTTGTTACATGTCAGACGCATGGGCCAGCCTTCAGGAGCGCACAGGGAGGAAAAGAAAAAGAGGAACCTCAAGCACCGAAGTGGAGGAAGGATAGGAGAGGGTAAACAAGGAGAGGAAAAGGGAACAAAAAACAACGGCGAGATTGTCCTTATGTCAGTGACGGACAATGCGGAACATTCCCAATAACACACCAGACCTGTTCCCAAGGGAGGGGGAAAAAGAATAGCAAGAGGACAGATATGCAGCACGGGAGGGAAAAGATTCTCAATAGGCTGGGGCCTCATGGTAGCCGAGCACGAACCTGCCAAAGAGTGGCAAGCCCCCTGGGGGGACCATACCTTCCCACGACCACTGCTGCCAACAATCATGTACAGTGGCTAAATCCTGACAAGTCTCTGCAATAAGTTTGTGAAACAAACATCCAGCTTCTCACAGCCCTGTTACAGGACCTCAGTCAAACTTAGTGAGTTGATGTTAATGGCATATTCATCATCTTAAAGACATTCCTGACTGACATCAGCACACTATGTCTCTAAGGTATCTTATGCTCACAACCGTTTAAAGCCTGTATTTAAAGTGAACTTTATCGACTTCTTCGTAGTTGCACTACTAGTGCCACTGGTATGAGACAGGTACAAAATCTGAATATCATCATCTTTCAGATGTAGAAACATGCCTAGCAACTTTCACTTATGTTGCACAACTCCTCCTTCGTGTTGGAACTTTTTTTCCCCATCGGTGTATGTGGTAGAGGTGTGGGATGGGGGAAAACAGACACAGGTCAGGAAATAAATGAGAAAAAACTAAAAGTGATTGAAGAAAGAACTAGTTACTGAGTAGAAATGCTGGACTGAGGAAATTAATGAAAATTATTAACATAAATTACGGTCAGGTGGGTGGCGAGAACCAAGAACATGTTGTAATGCCGTTTCCCCATCTGTGGAGTTCTGAGAAACTCATGTCTACGGGAAGAATCCAGATGGCAAGTATGGTGGAACAGGCTGAAACTCTGTCTTGCGCTTATTACTGTACCTTTGACCTTTCAACTATCAGGTTTTGAACTCTCTTCCAGTGCAGTTCCCAACAGTTCGTCTCTCCTCCTCATCCCGTCCCTGACCCGAGATTCTGGGCGACTTTTCTGAACTCTCCTCATTTTGTAAACCTCTCTGCTTTTTGAGCAAGTTTTTTTTATCAATCCAATTATATTGTATTTCACTTGAAATAGAAGTAGCAATACAAAAAGCCAAGGTAACAGTACACAGAAGTAGGATACAACAGATAAAATATAGCGACAATATGCTGCGACTAGTATGTTGCACAATGGAAGGTGTTCTATATTTTTTTTTAAATTTATTTTTAATATTTCCAAAATAATGTTCATATCACATAATATATAATCTAGTCACTGTCTTATGAGAATCTAACCCCGAAAATGCGGTTGTTCCAACAGGTACAATACCAAAAACATGCTCACTGTGTGATAACAAGTGAACTATTAAACCACTGTAATGACTCATAAGTGCTTTCAAAAACATTGCAGAATTATGACTGATCACTGATATGTAAGAATAAACTGCGATCTGTCACCTGATAGACAAAGTACACAGGAACTCGGGATCAGCTTAAGTATCTTCTCACGAAAGCAAATATTATGAATACAAAGAAGCGTTATACAATAAAACTGTGCAATACCTAAACTGAGAACATATAATGAATAAAAAGATGAAAAGCTACACAAAGGTTACATTTTTTGGCACAAATTAACCAAACAGAAATTACTATAAACAAAAGTTTGTCAGGAAACACTGTATCAAGTCTCCATCTATTGGACTCTAATAACTTCTTGTAGCAACAGCTATACACTAAACATTGAAGCCATCTTGCAGTGATATTTTTTGCCAGTCTCCTTGAACCAGATGGATATTTGTTAAATAATAAACTGGGTGATATAACAGACAATGTAACATTATTTGTTAGTCAAAACTATATTTTATTAACCAACTGTATCAGTACTTCTACATTTCAAAACACAGTTCTCATTAACACCATATTTTACTGCCATCTGGAAGATGTCTTTACCTAATACTTCCATTTTTACAGTCAGGCAGTTTGCACTCTAACGTCATCAAACAACATAGATTGGATACTTTGTATCCATGTTAGACGAATTAATTTTGCCTAAGAATGTGTTATACATATTTTGGGGAATTCTACCTCTTTTTTACAATGGGCATTTTATGCATTATATTAACATTTTTCACTGAGCACTTGCTTCTTCCATTTTTATGGTAACTGTAGCAATGTTTCGTTTTGTTTTTTTCCACCATACCCTTTATTTATTTCTCTTGAACTGCTTTAGAGAATGGTGTAAGGTTGGAACACATAAGGTAGTATAAAGTAAATACAGTGGTCAAGACATATATCAGTTTTCAAATATTGTCAGTAGAGAAGCATTAACAACAGAATGGGTAGATCAGGTGAGCTCACTGACTTTGAACATGGACTAGTTACTGGATGTCACCTGAGTAACAAATCCATCAAGGCTGCCCATGCTGACTGTTGTGTCTGAAGCAAAACACAAAGAAACAGTCACAACAAATTATGATTAGGGAGACCTCTTGTAACAGGGTGTATACACGCACAAGGAGAAAAAATTCCCGGATTTTTCCCGGCTCTCCTGGTTAAAAATACATTTTCTCCCGCATGAAAATACGCTTTTGCCATGTTAAGTGACAGTATACTTTCCCTCGGAACTGTAAAACTTATCCTTTGATAGGCTATGGTTAAATACAGCAGCGTAGAATTTCAAGGCACTTTAGAAAACGATAATCAGGGGGAGAAAACACGTTTTGGAAAGATCTTTGATGTGCAGCAACATGTACACTGCATATTTTCGTATTATAAAGTATAAATTCGAAATCCACCAACAGGATAAGTTAATGGTTTAAATTAATATACATAGTGTTGCTACAAGAAAGCAAAGCTTTCGCATATAATATTTATCTCTAAGATTAATAAGCTACAAGAGAAGCTAAGCTTTCACTTATAATATTGATCTGTTTAGCGCATATTACACTTTAAGATACATCACATAAATATGCCAGCAAATTTTTAATACCAATGTAAATCTCTGATCTTCTGGGCTCCAAATTCCTCTAAATGGCTCGTCATCAAAGAGTTGATTTTTAAAAGAGACCAAACACACTATGATTTAAGTTCATCTTGCGTAACAGGAAATTTACTTTGAAAATAACGCTTTCTGAACAACAATTTGCAATATTTTCCCGTGACCTGTTATAAATAGATTAATTTCAGCAATTGTCAGAGAGCGTCAGATAATAGGCGTCACCACGCTTGCGCAGCTACGGTGACGCAGGAAACCCGAATGTTCGTACGTGTAAAACATTGAAAGATCTTACATTATGTTATAAAAGAAATAAGACATTAGAGGATACTCCAAGAGTGTCAGAATTTCATGAACCATACTAAAATGCATAGTTCGCCTTACAGTGCACGTTCGTACGTCCAGATTCTCAATGATGTAGACCTCTACCAGATATGAAGCTTTTCAATGTGGTACCAGAACTGTATTATCTCATGTTTGGTTCTTTATTATGGCATAATACCATACGTGCTAGAAGATGAAAACGTGCACCTGAAATAAAGCAAAGAATTGAAACTAGCCAATAGTGTGGAATAAATTGACTGCCTCAGCAGGAAAGCTTAATAAAAGCCAAATTTATTTATCAAACCGACAAAAATAACCTCATTGTTCTGCAACGCGATTAATGCTTGACTGTCAGAAAGATGGAAATAAAATCTGAAACTAATAACATATTTTACGCTTCCGTAATTATGTGAATTTATTTTAATTCACTTGATAGCTACCAGCCATAGAAATCTGTCTTGCTTTCATTTGACGTGAGAGCAGTAAACGAAGAGGAAACAGAAAAATCACTAAATGTAAAAAACGGGTCACTTGGAGACCACCCCTCCCCCCCCCCCCCCCCCCTTCAACTATAAGTCAGACTGCTCTGCACATCAGAACATAAAAAAAACCTTTTCAAGAATAAGTTCATTTCGTAGTGCACATCTTTCTGAAGAGTCTGATACATAAAAGATATATTTTTGAGGAAATTTAAGACACTTTATTTGGTCTTAAGTGTGCAGTGAGGTGCCACGCATCTTCGAACAACTTTGTTATACCGCACACCACTGTATTTTGCTCTGTGGAGCTCAAACATGTATATTTTGTAACGGATGCCATCAAACTATTTCAGGACAGTGGAAATCAAAATGTCCTGTAGTGCCTCTCCTGCTCCCAGTCTGCCGGTTTGACATCCTGATCCCCCCTTTTTTTGGTAAAAAACCCCCTCGCAATTAATACTGGATAAGATTATTTGTAACCAGGAGAACAAGAACTCTTCAGAAAAACTGGACTCTTCAATGGCTATTAGCTAATAACTTGCACTTCTGTGTGACAAATTAAATCTAGGACACCTAAAACCAGTAAAGACAAGAGACAGACAAGACAGTACACATTTCTTCAATCCTTAGGTCCTAGCGATTTTTCTCTCTAATCTTGCTACAGCTTTACATGGCGTGCTTTCCTTTCTGCGAAAGGACTTTTACCTTATCAAAGTTCGTCAAACATTTTGCTATATGAAAAATAGAAATGCCTTTGTCTAATACTGAAAAGCTGTTAATACAAATAGTACCCAAGACTGGTGAGGTTTCTCGATCTGATTAAGTCTATTTTGTCACTCTGTGCTGGAGAAAACAAAATAGGCCTTTCTAATATTTCAGCAATTGTAACACACACCAAATAAGCGAGACTGTTTTGGCAATAATAATCATTTTTATAATACATCAGAATATAATTCACGAAGTACCAATACGAATACCTATTTGGCCTACTACAAGCTAAAAGCTTTACGTTAGGAAATAGTTTCACATTTCATTCATACGCTCCAGTTTCTCATGCACGAGATCGAAAAGTAGTAGAATGAAATTTTTGTATAAATTAGGAATTGTCATATTCTTCCATAATTTGTGTGATGTCCCCGTTTCTTCTCCTTCCTCATTCTAGCAAACAGTCTTGTCATCACTAATTCTGTAACTATTGCTACCACTGTCAAAACTCATTCTCCGGTTAACTTCACTAACCCTGTCACAATCACCAGTTTAGTTATCCAGTGATTATTCTCCGGTTAGGCGTTATTACGTGTTCGTACAATGCGTTTTCCGCACTACTCCCAGAATGGAACTTAAGCGGCTGGTAATCGGGGACTACAACTGGCCCTGTCTCCTGTAGTGATCTGACCAAAAAATTTCTGTCAGAATTTCACTTTCTTGGTTGCACCGAGAAGATAATACATAATCTTTTTTACCTGTTACTCCTGTTAGTCATTTATTTCCACTCTGGTAGTCTGAATCTACGATTTTGCTAGTAATTATAACAACGCTGAACATTCGCAAACCGAATCAACCACATAAACAAGCAGCACTTGGCATTCACTGGTTCAGCTTTATTCCGCTCTATAGCCGCATCCCGTTTTGTCTGCAGGAAAGTTTATTCCTAGATGTGATGAGCATTCCCCTGGCAGAGACATCATGTACACTATGCACACATTCAAAAATCAACTTATAATTCATCCAGAAATCAACTTAGAATGTGTTCAAAAACCAGCAGGGGTGCATTTCAAAATCATCTGAATAAGAGAGAGACCGACGTGCGCTGGAAAGGTGCTTTGTGAAACAAGGTTCCCCCCCCCCTCCCCCCTTCTTTTCTTCTTGTCAGGAATATGAATATGCCCTCTCCTCCCGAGATTGCCACCCAGTTCAGATACCCTGGTTTGCCCTCTCTTCCCACTAGATCCGGCCTGCTGCACACGTGTGAATCTGTTAGCTTGGGCGCACCAGTACAATTTTTCCGGGTACCATGTGGCTGGTTGCTGCTACTGCTGCTTACACAGCCAACAGCCACATTTCTGTACCCAGAACCGGGAGAAGGTACTACTCATACGCGACTCAACTGCGCGTGTGCATGAGCCCGCTTGTAACTGATTAAATGAGTCTAATGTAAACAGTTGTGACGTCAATGCTCATCAAAGGTAATCTGTTGTTATGAAGCATTGCATAGTTTTCCGAAAGCCTTTGACACATTTTGCTGTTGGTAGACGCTTGTACGATCACTGTGTTATTTTATATGGTGCATTTCCTTTGCAATTTAAGTTTTATTTTCATTTTTTTCCTCTCGATGTTTTAATGCTGCAGTATTATTCTGCAATAGCGGGATACAGTAATATCCTATGTTAGAGTAACAGTTTTTACCAGTCAAAATCACAAAAATTTAACTGGAAACAACGAAAAATTCCCGAATTTCTAAAAAAATCCTGGACTTTTCCCAGTTTTCTCCCGGATGAAAAAATCCCGTGTTTTTCCTGGATCTCCTAGTTGTCCGGGTCGTATACACCCTGTGGAACGACAGACAGGCACCATCGAGCATTGTGAAGGATGGTTATAAAAAATTTAAAAACACATGAGATCAGTGGAAGGAATCGCTCATGCCACTGAAGTGGCACCAGTAGACTAGCTAGCACAGTCACTGTGTAGCATAGGGAGTTAGAAAAGAATGGGGTACAATGTTCGAGCAGTCCCTCCAACTACAAGTTTCTGTAGCCAAGACTACGTGATGCTTGAGATGTGTAAACAGCACTACACAGTGGATGATGGAAATGAGTGATTTGGAGTGATGTAGCATACTATACCCTGAGGCAATCTGATGAAAGAGTTTGGGTTTGACAAAAGTCTGGAGAGCATACCTGCTGTGTGTGATATGGAGGTGGTGGTGTTACAGTAAGGGGATGTTTCTTTCAGTTGGGGCACGATTCTCTTGCTGTACTTAAGAAAAGACAGTATCTGGAAGGATATGAACATGTTTTACAACATTGTTTACCACATACAGTAGAGATACAGTTCAGATATGATGACGGTATTAGTGTGACTATGCACTCTGTCGAAGCAGCATACAAGAGCTAATTGTTTGTGGACTTAACTTTTTTGAAATGGTGTACCTGCTCTGAGTCCTGACCTGATCCCAGTGGAACACCGCTGGGATGAGTTAGAATGTTTACTTCATACCAGGCCCCAGCATCCAACATGATTATCTTTTCTGGTTTCAGTTCTTGAGGAAGGATACGCTACCATTCCTTCACAGACATTCAGACCCCTCATTGGAAATGTCCCCAGCAGAATTTGAACCACCATAAATGCAAAATGTGGACACATCCCATATTAATGTCCACTGACATGTGTCCAGACACTTTTTGTCAGATAGTGTACTTGTTAAAAACCATCAAAGTTCTAACGTTAATCATCATTTCTTACCAATCACAAAGGGTTCTACTTGCTGACCAGCTGAGTTGTACCATGGTGGCCGGCCTGCAGTGTAAATAGTGCGCCTATGACTGCGAAGTATTGATTCAGATGCCGTTTTCTTTGATGACTGTGACAGTGAAGTAGTTCTTTGCCGCTTTGAACGTGGCGACTTCTGGGAGCCTAAAACAAACAAGAAGAAAATAAAGCAATAATGTGTAATATTTTACATTACAGTTCTGATTGGTTTTACAACCAAGAAGGTATGAACTAAATTAAAAGAGTAGGAAAAAATAAGTGACAGCAACTGGATAAGATGTACCCTAATTTTCACATGTAAATATCAAATAAGAAACTTGTTACACCAGATAGTAAATGGTAATTCACTTGAACAAAGCTCATGCAACTTGCCAAATCCAACAGTTTTCATATTCAACAGCTAAATTTGCAAACCTCAACTGAATGTCAGTTTAACAACTTTGGTAAAATTTCCATAGATACCATATTTATATAAAAAAAGTGAAAGTTGTCCTCTTTGATAAGATAATCATCACAATAAACTACTAGGAAGTTTTGCACCCTCCACAACTTGTGTAGTTCGTGTTTTACTGATAAGAAATTCTTTCTCAGCGCTGTTGATCACAGCAAATCACTACATACAGACAACTGTGGAATGGAGGTGAAAGTGAACCAGTACTCACAGTGCAGTTCAGCAGTATGTGCTGTGTCTCCAACTGTGATAGACCAGCAGCTCATGTACCATCAGTCTGTCAAGATGCCTCTAAGGACCATTATGAGCTTAAATTGTGTGCACACTGTAACTTTATGATAAGAAGGATTGTCAGCATGGGAAATTCCCCTTATACCACAACAATATCACTCAAACACTCAACCAGTATCCTGAGAGACAAAACACTGTAAATCTGCCTTTTAGCGGTCTTCTCCCAGTCAACAACACCAGCTGATGATTGCTACCTACAAATTAAGGCCCATAGGTGCCCCAAGCAGAACTTTATAGAACTGCACGCTGCCTTTCTGAAGGCAAATGGCAGGAATGTATTGACCCAAACAGTAAGCAACAGTCTCCACTAGATGATTTTGGCCTCTGGGCACATGCCACAAACAAAGTGCATGAAGAAAATGGCCGAGGGAATACTGGAATGAAATCTGGATCAACTGCATCAGTTTTTCTCTGATGAGTGCAGGACCTGTCTGCTGCTTGGTGATCTCCATAGAATGGTGTTTAGTCTACCAAGTACCAATGCACATCTTATGACATTTGGTCCCAGGCTCTTGGCAGGAAGGTCAGTCAACCAATTTTTCGTCCAGTATTATATGTGGACATTGGACGCCTCTTAACAACTAAGGGTAATTTGAGAGCTGTGCAATATTGGGACAATCTTCCAACCTATTGCAACATTTTGGCAGGCTATCATTCTTTCAAAATAGTGCAGAGCACATCATCTCTATCTCTCAACAGATTCCTCCAGCAGGCAGGAATCAACTGAAAGGAATGGAATGGACTAGATTGCAGTACCTGCCAACATGAATCTGATTTGGCATGCTTAGGGCATGTTGATGCTTGCAGCACATTTCTACACAAATCTTCCTCACCTACTGGGTGACTACACAAGGGCTACCATCAGATTGTAGCAAGCTTTAACACGATCACCCCAGTAACATTGCAGCCAGAATAATGATGAAAAATTTTACACTGAAGTTTTTTAAAGGTTGTACTTTTATATCCTGCACCTCTTGAATCTACACCCACATGTGTCACAAATATGCTTGTAGTGCTAAACTGTTTTGAGTAGCTTACAAGAAATTTTTCAAAACTTATACTTTACGAACAATAAGATTTCCACATTAATATGGTGTTGCACACCTATTGCACTCTCAGATTCTTTGACTTTCAATGCCATTTGGTGCTTAAAAATCTGGGCAATCCACAAAAACCACAGCAACACAAGGAAAACAAAGCAACTACAATTTCCTTTGCTTTCATCTTAGTGCTGCTATCCATAGACGTTCCCTGTACATTATTAACAACAGCATCTTCAACATTTATTGACAGTACGGCTGCAGTTGATGCTGCATGTGCAAGAGGAGATAGCTGGGAGATCCAACTTGTACGAATTGCACTGAGGCATTGTTTATTAGATGAATACCATTGCAGGTCCAGTGACATCTATGACAGTCATAAAATTCTGAACTTGCATGTTGCTTAAATACCCAACCTTCTATTGTTAACTGATTTAAGCACAGGTATAGCACTGAAAAGGTTTTTCCAAGGACTGGATTGAGGAGAGAGGCATGGTACAGTAGTCCATGCAGTTGTGCAAAGCCACTGTGCCAGGGTGACACAGAAGTTAGCACATTTGCCCAGTAATCAGGAGTCCCGGATTTGAATCCTGGTTTTGGTACAAATTTTATATTCTGTATCTGTGTCCTCCCCTACAATTTTGCCTCTTTGGTTACTCTGGTATTATAGATGTCATTTACTGACATCTTAAATGTCCCATCATCTTATCCCCTCTTCCAGTTAGTGTTTTCACCAATTCGGCAAAAACATTTTTTATTGTACCTTCAGTACTACAAAAACAAAACTTCAGTTAACTTCTTTTGCAATTTTTCTACTGTGCATCATTCACTTTCACTTAATGCTGTGCACCAGTCATTTCACCAAGTGAGGTCGCACAGTGGTTAGCATACTGAACTCACATTCGGGAGGATGACGGTTGAAACCCATGTCCGGCCATCCAGATTTAGGTTTGCCACGATTTCCCTAAATCACTTCAGGCAAATGTCAGGATGGTTCCTTCAAAAGGGCATGGCTGACTTCCTTCCCCATCCTTCCCTAACCCGATGGGACAGTGAGGTCACACAGTGGTTAGCATACTGAACTCACATTCGGGAGGATGACGGTTGAAACCCATGTCCGGCCATCCAGATTTAGGTTTGCCACGATTTCCCTAAATCACTTCAGGCAAATGTCAGGATGGTTCCTTCAAAAGGGCATGGCTGACTTCCTTCCCCATCCTTCCCTAACCCGATGGGACGAATGACCCTTCTGTTTGGCCCCTCCCCCAAACAACCTGTCATTTCATGTCAACTGTGCCCCTCCACTGCTACTACCTTTATTACAAAAGCAAACATGTTCCAATCTATTATGTCTATTACTCCAATTTACCATTTTTTTTCCATCACAAAGTCTGTCATGCCGCATATTACACACAACTTTTCCTTCCATAAACTATGGTAGCCCATCCAACGCTCTTCAAGCACCTACATATTAACAAGTGGTGGCACAGCTAAGTCAAAACCCATGACCTTTAATTTTTCGATAAAGCCATGTATTTCTGTTCACTTTACCACCTCCTCTTTTGCAGATGTTCTACAGGTCACTGTGGGGACAAAGACTGCAATCATTTTTCATTCATGTAAGTAATGATGGACATCTCACAAACTTAACATACCTTCATCAAAACATACTATGAATAAAAAAAAATATTAAGGATTAACCTTTGAGTGGGCACACCGATTTTTGTAACACAAGCAGGCGCATGGCACACTTTTACACATTTGAACTGCTGTCTTCATGTTACCAAGGTAAATACGAATGAGCAAAATCACAGTTTAAAAACAATAAAACAAACTTTCATTAAGGAGATGAATCACTGTTTAATTAAAAAATAGTAAAAGAAACTTTCATTATACCTCTCCGATGCCATGTACAAGTCTTACTCCACAGTGATCACACACACTAAGCATTAAACTGCGCAGTTGCATCAGATTATAGCCAACCATGTGTCAGATTGTCTCTAATACAATTGACACATGGTGAAAAAGTTGCTGCTGGCTTGGAATCTGGGTCATTTTCTTGCACAGATCATATATTTTTTTCTCACCTAGCATGCTGTTTTATTTTATATTACTGCTGCTCACATGGACATACAACAGCACAACTTAGCACTGGGTTAGCTGAAGCAATAATGAAGGCATAGGTATGGGCTTGCAGTTGTAAAGCAACAATGGAATGGTACAAGACAATGTTATTTGTGGTTGGCTTACTTTGTACAAAGGAACACCAGCTCAAGGTTAATTGAAGCCTACAATATATGGTTAATCCTTAATTATTTTTGTTCATAGTATGTTTTGATGAAAGTATGTTAAGTTTGTGAGACGCCCAGTATTACTTACCGGTGGAAATGCAACAGTTTGATTGCAGGTTGATGATATCTATATATATAGATTAGTATGTCACCAGACCACTCATTCCATAAAAATAATATAGGTGCAAAGAAATATTGTTTGCATTCTGTTCTCTTTATGCTTGTGTGTGCATGACATTATACCACATAATGAAGGAGACAGGTCCAACAGACCCGGAGTTAAATACAGCAATTTGAAGTTGAACTTCAATCTTTGGATTTTACTGTAGTTTTTGTCCCTGAGCACTTGGGGGCAAACTTACCACAAGACTTCATCGAAGGAGGGATGAATATGCAGTTATATAACGTAAGGAACACAATTTAAATCAGTATCAGCTATTTAATTAACAGGACTCGACACACTGGAGAAACTAATCATGAGATCGCCTAGCTGTAGTGTCAATGCCATTTACAGAAATTCTAAATAAAGTCTCAACAATAAAAACTAACAAAATCTTTTTTGGCGAGAGTTTATCAGCAGCACTGTACCACAAAAACAAACCGTTAACAGCAGATATTAGAAAGTCCTCCGAAGCTTGTAAGTATGTAGGGACTTCTGTAAGTAACACATGTCATCCCATGCTAAGATGACTGCACAACAACACTGGTGCATTGTCAGAAGAGAGTACATGTTCCCGTTTCCTGCAGAGAGTTCTGCTGCAGTACATATGAACAGTGCATTAGAGTTGAGTGAAATGGTGCAGCAGCAATTGGAAATTCACTCCAAACTTGAAGTTCGTGAGGCTGTGCGATTCTTGGGGAGGCAAAAAAGTCTCAATTGGGCACTGAACCACCATAAAATCCTGGTGGTACATGGAGCAAACAAAATGTTATGTCCAGCCTTGGCAGCAATGTTGACCCATCATACAACCCAGACTGTGCACCAAGCAGTTTCCACCTTTTTGGCAAGCTGAAAGAACATCTAGTGGGAGAGATTTTCCAATGATGAGAACATTCACACAGCAGTTCTGTAATAGATTCATGAACAAGAAGAACTAAATGATTGGTAGAACATTCTCCCCATCCCCCACCCTAGAGACATGGTGACAATTATTATTATTAATATTATTATTATTATCTTTCCTTTCTCAGACCTTAGGTCTGGTTCGGAATGAAAGTGACGCGGACCTTGATCAAGCGTCACTTCGTTTTCGTGCTCAACTGTGCGGTCATCAACACCCGTACAAAGTCCCAATTTTTACACAGTCCATTTCCTTTTCCACAATCCAATCTAGTCGCTCTCACAAATGACAATGATGGCAAAATGATGAGGACAACACACAAACACCCAGTCCACGGGCAGAGAAAATCCCCAACTCAGCTGGGAGCTGAACCCGGGACCCCATGGCCCAAAGACAACAACACTAGCTCCTACACCACAAGCTGCAGACTTTGTGACTATGTTGGAAAATAGTGTCGTATATCTATGTCACTTTGAAGTTTAGTGCAGCATTCAGTAACAGTTCATTGGCCTGCCATAACAATGTGTAACTTATGGAATTACCCTCTTATGTCAGTTCTATGCATGTGCCGTAAGCTAGAGTCACTAAATTTCTATTGCAGGTAGAAAATAATTTGCAAGTGTGTGTTGACTGCAGCAAACAAAGTTCTTTAATGACAAAATAATATACAATGCAGAAAATAAAAAAGCAGTCTGGCTATCCGTAAACGGAAAGAGAGAAAAGCATAGTGTGCTTACTATGCTTTATTATCCAATCCAGCTAGCATACTTTGAGGGTGAGCTTTTGACAGGTATTGCAGAGAAATTACAACAAAAATGCATACCAACAGATGTAACACCTGTAAATAATTATGTAATATCTACAAAGATGTTATTACCAACCACAGAACATTCAATCAGTAAAACTGTACAAACAATACAAGCACTGAAATGATGCATACTGAGCAGACAAGCTCTCTTAAACTTTAATGAGTCATTCACTTATGGGAACTTACCAGAGTATTTAAAGCAAGGTAAAGGAAAGTAATATTGAAGACGTACAAACAATCTCTCCGAGAGAATTAATAAATCCAGAGTTAACCTAACTAGTTGTCAAAGATGACATGAGATAAGTAACAAACACTTGCCTAACACAAAATGGAATGGAAAAAAGAAATACAGTAGAAGAAGAGTGGGTAGCTCTGAGGGATGAAGTAGTGAAGGCAGCAGACGATCAAGTAGGTAAAAAGACAAGGGCTAGTAGAAATCCTTGGATAACAGAAGAAATATTGAATTTGATGAAAGGAGAAAATATAAAAATGCAGTAAATGAAGCAGGCAAAAAGGAATACAAACGTCTCAAAAATGAGATCGACAGGAAGTGCAACGTGGCTAAGCAGGGATGGCTAGAGGACGAATGTAAGGATGTAGAGGCGCATATCACTAGGGGTACGATAGCTACTGCCTACAGGAAAATTAAAGAGACCTTAGGAGAAAAGAGAACCACTTGCATGAACATCAAGAGCTCAGATGGAAACCCAGTTCTAAGCAAAGAATGGAAAGCAGAAAGGTGGAAGGAGTATATAGAGGGTCTATACAAGGGCGATGTACTTGAGGACGATATTATGGAAATGGAAGAGGATGTAGATGAAGATGAAATGGGAGATACAATACTGCGCGAAGAGTTTGACAGAGACCTGAGTCGAAACAAGGCCCCGGGAGTAGACAACATTCCATTAGAACTACTGACGGCCTTGGGGGAGCCAGTCCTGACAAAGCTCTACCAACTGTTGAGCAAGATGTATGAGACAGGAGAAATACCCTCAGACTTCCAGAAGAATATAATAATTCCAATCCCAAAGAAAGCAGATGTTGACAGATGTGAAAATTACCAAACTATCAGTTTAATAAGTCACAGTTGCAAAATACTAACACGAATTCTTTACAGACGAATGGAAAAACTGGTAGAAGCCGACCTTGGCGAAGATCAGTTTGGATTCCGGAGAAATATTGGAACGCGTGAGGCAATACTGACCTTACGACTTATCTTAGAAGAAAGATTTACAATTTGTACAGAAACCAGATGGCAGTTATAAGAGTTGAGGGACATGAAAGGGAAGCAGTGGTTGGGAAGGGAGTGAGACAGGATTGTAGCCTATGCCCAATGTTATTCAATCTGTGTATTGAACAAGCAGTAAAGGAAACGAAAGAAAAATTCGGAGCAGGTATTAAAATCCAAGGAGAAGAAATAAAAACTTTGAGGTTTGCCGATGACATGTAATTCTGTCAGAGACAGCAAAGGACTTGGAAGAGCAGTTGTACGGAATGGACAGTGTCTTGAAAGGAGGATATGAGATGAATGTCAACAAAAGCAAAATGAGAATAATGGAGTGCAGTCTAGTTAAATCAGGTGGTACTGAGGGAATTAGATTTGGAAATGAGAAACTTAAAGTAGTAGACAAGTTCTGCTACTTGAGATGCAAAATAACTGATGATGGTCAAAGTAGGGAGGATATAAAATGCAGACTGGCAAGGGCAGGAAAAGTGTTTCTGAAGAAGAGAAATTTGTCAACATCGAATGTAGATATAAGTGTCAGGAAGTCGTTTCTAAAAGTATTTGCATGGAGTGTAGCCATGTATGGAAGTGAAACATGGACGATAAATAGTTTGGACAAGAAGAGAATAGAAGCTTTCGAAATGTGGTGCTACAGAAGAATGCTGAAGATTAGATGGGTACATCATATAAATAATAAGGAGGTATTAAATAGAATTGGGGAGAAGAGGAATTTGTGGCACAACTTGACAAGAAGAAGGGGCCGGTTGGTAGGACATGTTCTGAGGCATCAAGGGATCACAAATTTAGCACTGGAGGGCAGCGTGGAGGGTAAAAATCAGAGGGAGACCAAGAGACGAATACACTAAGCAGATTCAGAAGGATGTAGGTTGCAGTAAGTACTGGGAGATGATGAAGCTTGCACAGGATAGAGTAGCATGGAGAGCAGCATCAAACCAGTCTCAAGACTGAAGACCATAACAACAACAACAACAACAACAACAATGTCCACTTGACTGAGCTTGGTACTGAATGATCAGTTTCCTCACTCACCACTTCTATCTGCTGGTACTGCTGACAATCCCATCCATATCACTTAGTACACTGACCCTTCTATTCAATATGGCCCACTTTATTTTCTTCATCATCATCATCATCATCATCATCATCATCATCATCATCATCTAAGACTGATTATGCCTTTCAGCATTCAGTCTGGAGCATAGCCCCCCTTATACAGTTCCTCCATGATCCCCTATTCAGTGCTAACATTGGTGCCTCTTCTGATGTTAAACCTATTACTTCAAAATCATTCTTAACCGAATCCAGGTACCTTCTTCTCGGTCTGCCCCGACTCCTCCTACCCTCTACTGCTGAATCCATTCGTCTCTTGGGTAACCTTGCTTCTCCCATGCGTGTAATATGACCCCACCATCTAAGCCTGTTCGCCCTGACTGCTACATCTATACAGTTCATTCCCAGTTTTTCTTTGATTTCCTCATTGTGGACACCCTCCTGCCATTGTTCCCATCTACTAGTACCTGCAATCATCCTAGCTACTTTCATATCCGTAACCTCAACCTTGTTGATAAGGTAACCTGAATCCACCCAGCTTTCGCTCCCATACAACAAAGTTGATCGAAAGATTGAATGGTGCACAGATAACTTAGTCTTGGTACTGACTTCCTTCTTGCAGAGGGGAGTAGATCGTAGCTGAGCGCTCACTGCATTAGCTTTGCTACACCTCGCTTCCAGTTCTTTCACTATGTTGCCATCCTGTGAGAATATGCATCCTAAGTACTTGAAACCGTCCACCTGTTCCAACTTTGTTCCTCCTATTTGGCACTCAATCCATTTATATTTCTTTCCCACTGACATTACTTTCGTTTTGGAGATGCTAATCTTCATACCATAGTCCTTACATTTCTGATCTAGCTCTGAAATATTACTTTGCAACCTTTCAACCGAATCTGCCATCACAACTAAGTCATCCGCATATGCAAGACTGCTTATTTTGTGTTCACATATCTTAATCTCACCCAGCGAGTCTATTGTTTTCAACATATGATCCATAAATAATATGAACAACAGTGGAGACAGGTTGCAGCCTTGTCTTACCCCTGAAACTACTCTGAACCATGAGCTCAATTTACCGTCAACTCTAACTGCTGCCTGACTATCCATGTAAAGACCTTTAATTGCTTGCAAAAGTTTGCCTCCTATTCCATAATCTTGTAGAACAGACAATAACTTCCTCCTAGGAACCCGGTCATATGCCTTTTCTAGATCTATAAAGCATAGATACAATTCCCTGTTCCACTCATAACACTTATCCATTATTTGCCGTAAGCTAAAGATCTGGTCCTGACAACCTCTAAGAGGCCTAAACCCACAATGATTTTCATCCGATTGGTCCTCAACTAATACTCGCACTTTCCTTTCAACAATACCTGAGAAGATTTTACCCACAACGCTGATTAAAGAGATACCTCTGTAGCTGTTACAATCTTTTCTGTTTCCATGTTTAAAGATTGGTGTGATTACTGCTTTTGTCCAGTCTGATGGAACCTGTCCCAACTCCCAGGCCATTTCAATTATCCTGTGTAGCCATTTAAGACCTGACATTCCACTGTATTTGATGAGTTCTGACTTAATTTCATCCACCCCAGCCGCTTTATTGCACTGCAATCTATTGACCATTTTTTCCACTTCCTCAAATGTGATCCTATTTCCATCATCATTCCCATCCCATTCTACCTCGAAATCTGAAACATTACTGATCGCATTTTCACCTACATTGAGCAACTCTTCAAAATATTCCCTCCATCTGCCCAAGGCATCCACAGGATTCACCAGCAGTTTTCCTGACTTGTCCAAAATACTTGTCATTTCCTTCTTACCTCCCTTTCGAAGACTGCTAATTACACTCCAGAATGGTTTTCCAGCAGCTTGACCCATAGTCTCCAACCTGTTTCCAAAGTCTTCCCATGATTTCTTCTTGGATGCTGCAATTATCTGTTTGGCTTTGTTTCTTTCTTCAACATAACTTTCTCTGTCTACCTGGGTTCTGGTATGTAGCCATTTTTGATACGCCTTCTTTTTCCTTTTACAGGCTGCCTTGACTGTATCATTCCACCAAGCTGTTTGCTTCATCCTACTTTTACACACTACTGTTCCAAGACATTCTTTAGCCACTTCTAGTACTGTGTCCCTGTACCTTGTCCATTCTTTTCCAATGACTGTAATTGACTACATTCAATTAACTGGTACCTTTCTGAGATCGCTGTTACGTACTTGTGCCTGATTTCCTTATCCTGAAGTTTCTCCACTCTTATCCTCCTACATATGGACCTGACCTCCTGCACTTTTGGCCTCACAATCCCAATTTCACTGCAGATTAAATAATGATCAGTGTCATCGAAGAATCCCCTGAATACACGTGTGTCCCTCACAGCCTTCCTGAATTCCTGATCTGTTATTATATAGTCAATGACAGATCTGGTTCCCCTGCCTTCCCAAGTATACCGGTGAATGTTCTTATGTTTAAAAAAGGAGTTTGTGATTACTAAGCCCATACTGGCACAGAAATCCAAGAGTTGTTTCCTGTTCCTGTTGGCCTCCATATCCTCTCCAAATTTACCCATAACCTTTTAATACCCTTCTGTTCGATTTCCAATCCTGGCGTTAAAATCACCCACGAGCAGAACACTGTCCTTGTCCTTTACTCTAACAACTACATCACTGAGTGCATCATAAAAACTATCCATCTTATCTTGATCTGTCCCTTCACAATGCGAATATACTGACACAATCCTAATTTTCTTGCTAGACACTGTCAAATCTATCCACATCAGTCGTTCGTTTACATACCTTATTGCAACTACGCTGGGTTCCATTTCTTTCCTGATGTAAAGCCCTACACCCCATTGTGCTATTCCTGCTTTGACTCCTGACAGGTAGACCTTGTATTCTCCCACTTCCTCTTCTTTCTCACCCCTTACCCGAATGTCACTAACAGCTAAAACGTCCAGCCCCATCTTACTTGCAGCCTCTGCCAGCTCTACCTTCTTCCCAGAGTAGCCCCCATTGATATTAATAGCTCCCCATCTCATTACCATTTGTTTGCCAAGTCGTATCTTTGGAGTCCCTGGTTTGTCAGTTAGAGGTGGGACTCCGCCACCTCCAAAGGTCCGAGGCATAAAGGTGACCATGACTCAGAATATGTCCGAGATGCCCAGCCTTATTCCAAAGTAACTGGTATCCCGACTGTCGGGACCACTTACTTGGCCACTCATACGTTGCCCGTGGTTCATGAACTAGGACATGACTACAGGAACCCACACCATGAACCACTTTATTTTATCTGGGCTAAATTTCTTTATGTCAATTTTACTGAAAAAATTCCTTGTTTTAGCCCTTAATCAGACATTAGCAACTGCCATGTTTGAAAACCAATTGATACTCTTTAGACTCCTCTAATTCACCATCTTTGATCCTACAATAATTTTACAGGCACACATACTTACATTTGTACCTGATGGATGGATGGATGGATGGATGGAGAGAGAGAGAGAGAGAGAGAGAGAGAGAGAGAGAGAGAGAGAGAGAGAGAGAGAGCTGCACTTATTGAGATTTTCAAGCTGTGTACTTCAGTGCAACCTATTTTTAAAACCCACATTTTTGTGTCCCATACAATACAGGAAAGAACTCTTCTTCCCGAACTGACAATTGTGTTCTTTCACTGGTCCACAAATATTTCTCACCTTTTGAAACTGACATTTTTGTACCAATATTGATGACAAAATTTCTGCAAGTTTTTGTAAAACTCCCAGTGACTGGCAAGTAATTGCAGCAAGTGCAAGAAACCCTTTCCACTAACTTGCAGAAGTTACATCTGAAAGTTGATGAAATTTGCAAAAGTTTATTTTCTGAGCTGGTTTCCACATCACAGGACTTGCAGAAGTAGGTTCTACATTTGATTTGCGCAAGTTTACTTGCTAGTGGGCACATCCGTACAGGAGAATTTACAAAAAAGGTACTTTACACACTTGACAAGGGTGAGTGTCAGACATTCTTAGGTCTGTCCTTGACTGACATTTTACTATAAGACTGTACTAGATATGCTACCATTATTAGGAATAGAAGATATAGCTAACAGCTGGTTCTGATCATAACTATCACGTGGGATGCAAACAGCAGAAAAACAAATTTCTACTAAGACTACATATTGGAACACTAAAATGACACTTATCAGACCCAAAATACTTTCATACGAGTTCCTTGGGGTAGCATATTAGGACAAGTTTAGGATACATGACTTTACTGACAGTGTTAGTCATGAGTAAACGTTTCCGATCACAGTTACATTAGACTCACTGAGAAAACAAAAGAAATCATTGCAGACAATGCGAATTAAACTCTCAAAGTAGTTCAGCATTGGTCAATAAGTAACAAAGTTATATTTACCATAAAGATAACGAATAGCACAAACTTCAGTTTGAAGAAGGGAAAATTACAGATGTAGATAATACTCCTACAAACTGCTTAACATACACAAAAGTTGTAAGAATGAATATTTATTCTCCTCCAGAGTGGTGAGAACCCACAAAGATACTTTCAAACAAAATGCCATCAGCATCTAATGCCCTGAAGTGTTCCATCACCAGTGCAAAACAGCTGGTGCCTTAGTTACATATCATTCACAGACACACTGTTATTAGAGCTATAGAATTCTTTCTGAGGAACAAATAACAAAATATGAACACAGTTTTCTAACTACAGTAGAGTACCCCACGGGTAAAAGTCTTAAATCAGTGATTTTAATTTCACACCTTGTGAGAACATTTATCTATCAGTTAAGTAAGCAAAAATAACATTGACAAGTACTGCACAAACACCTGGCCATGCACCATTAACGTAACTCAAAAAATGTTTTCTAATAAGAGATCAGTTATGCCTAACAAGATTACTAAAACAAAGTTATCAAAATACACAGTAAAAGAGTACCTGCTAAAAAGACATTCTTTTCAAGAATGCAATATGATGGTTGGCTCGGGGAAAAAACAGTCAAGTCATCAATCCTTAAGTCAAAAGAGGGGTCATATCAACTTATTGACATCATCCAGAAATTTAATCACATTATGGAAGTACGAAGGAGTGATGAAATTAGATACACTGTGAGTAATATTGAAGCTAGAGCTAAGAAATAATTTAAGAGAAATAAAAGTTTTATGGGCCAAGCTGGTATATAGACCAGAGCAGAAGAGGAGTCCCTGACTTGTCAATGTTAACAGTAACCCCATCCACAACTGACCCCCATTCCCTCCAATGCGATTAAGGGCAAAGACAATTCAGAGTAAAAAATGCCCTCTAGCAAGGAGATTCAAAATAGTAAACGAAAGAAGGCTAAAAATGTACTTCACAACAGTAAATCTGACAGTACTTCAATAAGGTGAGAGAAATAATTATGTCAGTAGCTGGGGGGAGGGAAGTGGAGGGGGGGGGGGGGGGGGGGGTTGAGGTGAACGTCCTTGACAGGTGATGGTAACTGTCTCTCCAACAGCCATCTCACCCCCAATCCATTACAGCCACACTGTTCAAGAGGGAAACCAACACCTGCTTCTCACTTGAGTGCTACCCGTAAAACGGAAAATAGGATATGGCAGAAAAAAGGGGCTAACCGCATCAAAAAGCAATTTAAAAAAAAAGAGTAAACTAAAGGGTGAGAATGGTAGCTGGCAAATGAGTTCAATCGGAGGCTCCACAGAGTGAGCACAAATCAGGTGACTCCCCAATCACAACCACCCTGCCCACACCCGTAAAATAGTGTAAATCGTTGTACCTGGGAATAACAACCACTTTCATGGAGAAAGCTTACAACCATTTCAACTTTCAGTGAGTCATCCAGCAACATTAGAGGCAAACAATCCAGAATACCTTGCTTTGCATGAAGAGTAACGAGGAGGGGGCATTTCACCAACTTTCTGCTATTGTTCAGGCTCTCAAGCCACACTGGGTGTGAGCCATTACATAAAATAAAAGGATAGGTGAATCTGGTACGACCAATGAAGAGGCAACATAGGGCAGTGGATTCCTTCTGGGTGGGATGGAAGGTGGAATGGTATGTAGCAGTAGTCTCCTTCACAGTGCGGAATACATTAGAGGTGGCAGTAGCCCACCAAATGTTTTATCTCTGTACAATGACATATCCTAATTGCACCCACAAATCCACATCTGGAATCATCAAAGCAAATGTTTGGTGAGTAATGACTTCTCTAGCCAAACAGATACTTGGGATACCCACATGACTTGGGATCTAGAGAAGCAAATGAGCATCACTGTAAACAATGCTAACATCCGGATGCTCCAGGGACCAAACTGCGAGTTCATCAGTCCCTTGTTCCCAGTAGAACAATTACCTAAGAGAAAGAAGAAAACAAAGAAGACGTACGGCACTATAACAGGACAAAGGAAGAAAAAGAAGGACAGAAGGACAACATTACAATGGACAAACACCATGCAAGAAAACCATAGAGAGACACAAGAAACAGAGAAGAGACTAAAAACAAGAAAGCAGATTACTATGGCAGGCTGACATGAGAATAAAAAGGAGAAGCCATCCACTCTGCCACACACTACAACATCATCCCTAAAAGTGCTAGGTAGAAGGACAGAGGGACAAATGACATGCGCAAAAACTTAGATCAAATGATAAAACCCACCCTCATGAATAAAACTTAAAACTAAAGCTGCTATTGAGGCATTGTCACCCAACACCGAAGGTGGGGTACTGGGAAAGTTAAAAGTCCACCACAGAGAAGCTAAAAGTGGGCAGTCAAGCAAGAGGTGGACTGTCTGTTGGAAGCTACAGCGACACCGAGGTGGGCCCTCGCGATGGAGGAGGTAACCATGTGTTGAGCCACGTATGGCCAATGCGGAGCCAACAAAGGAAAACTGATTCCCTTCAAGAAGCCCGGAGGGAAGGCTTGTGCGCATTCACAGTCTCTTTAATGACATGCAGTTTGTTGTGCATACTATTATGCCACTCAGTCTCCCTAAGACGAAAAACTTTGTGGCGTAAGACAGAACGCAGGTCAGTTTCAGAGATGCCTACCACCAGGAACAGATTCCGGGTAGCCTGTTTGGCCAGTCTGTCAGCAAGTTCTTTGCCTAAGGTTCCAATGTGTCCTGGGGTCCACACAAACACCACTGGATGACTGGACCGCCCCAGGGCAGAGATAGACTCCTGGATGTTCGCTACCAAAGGATGACGAGGGTAGCACTGGTTGATAGTTTGTAGGCTGCTCAGGGAGACAGAACAGGTAAGAAACAACTCACCAGAACAGGAACAGATGTACTGAAGTGCACGAGGTATGGCCATAAGCACTGCAGTGAATACACTGCAGCCAGCAGGCAAGGTATGTTGTTCAATACCGACTCCATGGACATAGGTGAAGCCAACATTACCGTCAGCCATCGAGCCATCAATGTAAACAACTTCAGAGCCTCGGAACACGTCAAGAATCGAGAAGAAGTGACAGCGGAGAGCAGTGGGGTTAACGGAGTCCTTAGGGCCATGCAAAAGGTCGAAGCTTCGTCCGAGGTGTACACCCTGGAAGTGTACACCCTGGAAGTGTACACCCTGGAAGTGTACACCCTGGAAGTGTACACCCTGGAAGTGTACACCCTGGAAGTGTACACCCTGGAAGTGTACACCCTGGAAGTGTACACCCTGGAAGTGTACACCCTGGAAGTGTACACCCTGGAAGTGTACACCCTGGAAGTGTACACCCTGGAAGTGTACACCCTGGAAGTGTACACCCTGGAAGTGTACACCCTGGAAGTGTACACCATGGAAGTGTACACCATGGAAGTGTACACCATGGAAGTGTACACCATGGAAGTGTACATGAATGGACCTCAAGTAGAGGTGGTAAAGGGAAGGCCTCCAGTTCAGAGAGAAGGGATCAAGCGAACTGCAGTTGTGAGCCCTGACCTGGGCCACCGATGCGGAATATGAACTGCTGCATGTGGGAAAAGGAGATGGTAATTTGGATGCTTAGGAGAACTACGAATGTGTGCAACGTAACTGGCAAGCAGTTGCGCACATCAGATCCGCAATGGAGGGACTCCGGTCTCCACCAGGACACTGGTCACTGGACTCGTTCTAAAGGCTACCGTTGCTAGGCAAACGCCACAGTGGTGCACTGTGTCGAGTAAACATAATGCTAAGGACGCCGCCGAAGCCTGAACCAGACCCCATAGTCAAAGCGTGATTGAACAACGGCTCTGTAGAGCTGCAGCAGCACACAGCGATATGCACCCCAGTTGGTGTTGCTCGGGCAGCGGAGAGCACTGAGGTGCTGCCAGCACTCCCACTTAACCTGACAAAGGTGAGGTAGCCAAGTAAATTGGGCATCAAAAACCAGTCCTAAGAATCGATACATCTCCACTACAGTGAGTGGCTTGTCATTAAGATAAAGTTCTGGTTCCAGATGAACAGTACGATGCCTACAGACGTTCATGAGACAACTTCGCGGATGAAAACTGGAAGCCATGGGCTACAGCCCATGACTGCGCATTGTGGATGGCTCCCTGTAGGTGCTACTCAGCAACTCCAGTACTGGAGGAGCAATACACAATACAGAAGTCATCCCATACAGAAAAGGGGAGACAGAGGGCCCTAAAGCTGCTGTTGGGCAGTTCAAGGCCACTAAAAATAGAGATACACTCAATACAGAGCCCTGTGGATCGCCATTCTCCTGAATACAGGGGAACTATTGGAGGCACATATGATTTTCATCCAGCCATGGGAATGTGATGTACGGCACCCAATGGTCAACACATACCTCTCCCAACACTCTTATTTCCGTCATTTTATAAGCAGGTGAACGTGAGCAGAGAGCCGCTTAAAGGCTATTAGATGCTCTAGGGAAGGGTGCCGCTTATGTTGCTGTAGAGCTCACCAACACACTTTAATTGCCTCAGCGGCTTCCAGCGACCACCAAGGGACTGTCTTTTGCTGGGGCACCTCAAAGAATGAGGTATCGCATTTTCTGCTGCAGAAATTATCATTGTAGTGACCTGCTCAATCACAACATCGATGGCACCACATGGAGAAGATTCAATGGTCACAGCAGAGGTGAAGGCTACACAGTCTGCCTTGTTTAAAGCCCATCCAGGTAGGTGTCCATGGGCATGACGCTGGGGGAGTGAAAAGAAGATGGGGAAGTGGTCACTACCTCACAGGTCATCATGTGCTCTCCAGTGGATAGATGGGATAAGTCCTGGGCTGCAAATTGATAAAACAGTAGTCGAGTATCTACCATGAGTCACACTGAAATGTGTTACAATGATGAAAGAATTAATCTGTTCTACCTCTGTCAGTTGATAAGAGAGGATAGATGATGTCCGACTGTTATCCCCCAGAGGGCAACCAGTATTTAAGAGGCAGAGCTTGAGTTGGGAGAGTAAATTTTTGAGATCCCTGCCAAAGTCAGTAAGCATGGTGCTACTCCACAAGGGGGTTATGGGCTTTAAAATATCCCAAAAGTAGGAAAGGTTTAGAGAGTTGCGCAATCAGTGCAGCCAATACATTCAGGGGTACTGCACCATCTGGAGGAAGATACACACTGCAGACAGTTATTCCCTGCATCGTCCATATCCTGACAGCCACACCTTCAAGACAGGTTTAAAGGGGCACAAGCTCACTACATATCGAGTTCTGGACATAAACGCAAACTCCACCTGACACACTATTATAATCCCTACAGTTCTTGTAATATCCCCTGTAGCCGCAAAGGGCAAGGGTCCGCATCTCCTGGAACCAGGTTTCCTGGAGGGCAATGCAGAAATTAGGTGTACAGCTTGACAGTTGCCATAGCTCAGCCAGGTGGTGGAAAAAACTGGTGCAATTCCTCTGGAGGATGACATGATCATGAGACTGGGAAGGCACGAAATAATCAGTCAGGGTCATCTGCTGCCACTGACTTATTTCCTGAACAAGCTATATCCAATATGTCTGAGGGTCTGGCGAGATCTAGGTCCTCGGTGGATGCCAGAATCTTCACCTCATCCTCACGGCAGAGCTTGTAGGTAGAGGTGGTGTGTGTGCCACAGTAATTCCCTTGGTCTTTGAAGTCTTCTTTCTGGATGTCTCTTGCTGATCTTTGGGTTTCTCAGACTGCAAGGCTTCACTGATTCAGTCACAGGGACAAAGAATGATAGTGAAGCCCTGCGGCCAGCCGCTTTGTGACACTTCAGCCATTGGCGGGTGTAATCTTTCCCACAAGCAGAAAGGGGGAAGGGAGTGACCCAAGGGACCCCCTCCTAGCGAGAGGAGCCAAAGAAGACTTACGCTTCTCTGGCTGAGAAGTGGGGAATGGTGTCCCCGATGGTTGGTGTGGGCAGTGCTCCCAAGGTAGGTGGTGCGGGAGCAACAGGGAGGGAAGTGCCCCCACAATCAAGGGGGCAGGTGTAGTCTCCTGGCTATTAGAGCTAACTGGAATTCGTGGAACTGAGGGGGCTACAACTGTTCTCGTAGCGATGGCGTAAGAGGAAGCCATAGCCACAGGGTGTAGACGCTCAAATTTCCTCTTAGCCTCAGTGTAGGTCAGTCAGTGCAGGGTCTTATATTCCACGATGTTCCTTTCTTGCTACAAAATCCTGCAGTCTGGTGAGCAAGGGGAATCATGCTCTCCACAGTTGACACAGATGGGAGGCGGGGCACATGGAGTATTGGGATGGAATGGACGTCCACAATCTCAACATGTGATTCTGGAAGTGCAGCGGGAAGACATATGGCAGAACTTCCAGCACAAAGCACCGCATTGGGGGAAGGGATATATGGCTTGACATCACAGCGATAGACCACCACCTTGACCTTCTTGGGTAATGTGTCACCCTTGAAGGACAAGATGAAGGCACCAGTGGCAACGTGATTATCCCTCGGACCCCTATCGACGTGCCGGACGAAATGAACACCTCGGTGCTCTAAGTTGACGCACAGCTTGCCGTCAGACTTCAAAAGAAGATCCCTGTGGAATATAATACCCTGGGCCATATTTAAGCTCTTATTCAGCATGATGGTAACGGATACATCCCCCAGCCTGTCAGAAGCTAGTAATGCCCGTGACTGGGCAGAGGATGCCGCTTTTATCAAGTCTGACCCTGACTGTATTTTGGACAAGCCCTCCACCTCCCCAAACTTGTCCTCTAAATGCGCAAGAAAAAACTGAGGCTTCATTGGAACAAAGGAGTGCCCACTAGCTCTCATACATATGAGGTCCTGGGGCGAATAAGGTTCGCTGCCATCCTTAGCCTGGCATTCCTCCCATGGTGTAGCCAAGGAGGGGAACAATTTAGTATCATACTTCCTTACATTGTACTGCAACTTGGAACACTTAGAGACTGCTGGCGTATGACCACCAGCAAGTGATGAAGTGGTATGCTTCATTGCGAGTTCTCCGCCTTGATGCCACCCACTCCAACCAGAGACCCTCCCCAAGATGGGCCACCCAGCCGCAGCAAAGGCCACCTAGCAGGATGGTCATTGCCAGGAGTCTCGATACCCCATGGTGACTTATCTATTCCTTGGCATATGTGGGAAGCTAATGGCGCTGGCAACAGCAGAGCAATTCCTGTCTGGTCAGGGGGGCTACAACCAACAGGGTACATGGCGGCCCCAGCACAACGGACTGGCTACTGCGCTGGATATGAGGTGCTAAGAATTTCATCGTCATCATCGGCACAGAAAAAGACCCTGCAAATTGGGTAGAGGAAAACGGACCCAGGAAGGCGTCCTCACTAAAGAGATGGAGGATGAGCAGGACTGCAATGCCACAACCAGAAAGTGGGCTAATGATCTCAATGCACAATGGACACGATGCACTATGTGAGGCACACTTCCCAAATTGGCTCACTCTTCAGGAAAATTTTGAAAAACGGAAGTCAAACCTTACAGGGGACCATCACATAAAGGCCGAAAGGTGTGAGTCTCCTGTCAGCACTCCAGGCATCCATGTTTGGAACTGCAGACTGGTTCACACTATCCGATTACAAAGCACAAGTGAGCCAGCCCTGGCACAAATCTGCCCATGTGCCCCAGATGACATTCTGTGTGAAACTTAAAGGGGACTGATGGAGCTGCAGGTTCCCATTTCATAAGTAACTGTTTTTATTATAATATTATTTATTCAGTAATTGTTGTCCTCTCATGTAAATATCAAGAACTACATTATTAATGTTTTGAATTATGGGCTCAACTATTCATTTTATAATGTGATACTTGGTAGCACAAGCATATATTTACCTAAATTTACATTTATACCACTTTCTGAACATGGAGGATGCAGTTACTTTTGGACTTATTGCCCTCATAGGTCAGTAGGGTTAGAGGAGGAGGAGGAGGAGGAGGAGGAGGAGGAGGAGGAGGATTAAAAGCCAGACATTGCCAGTTTTAGCCCTTGCTTGGAAGAGGGGCGAAGGCAGTGGCATTGATTCCCTATTAATAAAGGAACTGAGGCTTTAAGATCTGCAGGAATTTCAGAAATTCATGAGAATGGACATGGCTTATTTTGACAAGCCACACTATCTGTCATACGGGAAGGTATTCACTAAAGTGGCAAATAAAAGTAACTTCGTCTAGTCGGAAGTTAGAATCAAATTCATTTGTTTATTCATTTTGTGATTAGGTACTCCTGCTGACTATTGAAATTTCTCGTATCTAGCTTGATGAAATAAAGCCAAAAATGCTACCAAATCAAGCTTGACCTTTCATCAATTACAGCACTACATATACACATCTAAATCATACATGATACAGCATGTCATAAAGATCATATAGACATATTGCCTCGCTGAATGCCTGAATCAGAGCACACTATGCTTGCATTCCATTTTTAGAACAAGATTCAATCAGCAAACAGAATTATTTTTGCGAACAACCTGTATAAAAGAAAATAGTATTTCACTGGCACCTTTGTCCCACAATTGGGGCAGGGTCGGGGTTGTTACAATCAGATTTGGCATGGTTAGTTTGAAGGGGTGGCCGCATGTCATTCCTGCTGCCACCCTGACCCCCCCCCCACTCCCCCCGGGTAAAGAATCAGTGTACCCAACTGTCTGCGTCTAGTGTACACCACGAAGTAGTGCGATCGTGTACCAAATGTCTGCGAGCCTTTTAACTGAGGCGGAACGTGGGGACCAGCCTGGTATTCACCTAGGGGATGCGGAAAACCGCCTAAGAACCACATCCACTCTGGCCGGCACACTGGCCCTAGTCAATAATCCTCTGGGCGGATTCGATCCGGGGCCAGCACGCCTATCCGAGTCCAGGAAGCAGTGCATTAGCACTCTCGGCTAACCTGGCGGGTTGTATAAAAGAAAGTCTGCTGGCAAAAATTTTGCTTTTGCTTAATTACTGCACCTATGAGGATTTAGTCCATGAAAAATGCACAACACCTCCAACATGAAAACCTAAAGTTAGCCACTGGCCACAGATTACAACAACAATAGCTAACCATAAACAACTTTAAATATTCCTTTCTCCACATGCACACATTATCACCATCTCGAGCACACGCACGGATTCACAGGAGTTTAGAACTGGTGTATTTCTGCGTATAGAGAAAGTGTCTGAATTCTCTTAGTTCTACCCATCCTACCACCAGATGGTTGTCATACTAGACCCATTTCATTTGTGGCAGATCATCGTGTAATGCCCACTTTAAGATGGAACCACTTTGTTATCTACTAAAGGAAGAATGTTTGCCAAATATATTACCTATATTCTCCACAAAACAACATTAGTTTAGAAGAGAGAAAGGATTCCAATCTTTCTGGATGTGAACAAGGAACTGAAGGAAAAGCAGTCTGCAACTACTTTGTTTCGTTTTCCTCCCATGGTGGTCAAGAAGGGAAAGTTCCTAGGGCCATAACAATCAGTACTGAATTGCGAGCTGTCTTATGCAACTGCCAGGGTCTTGCAGCCACTGGCTGATAACTTTGGTCACTTCATGATGTCAAACATCCAGCATCATGCTGCCTGCTACGCATGAGGGCACTCCGCATAAGCACCACCCAGCCAGAGCGAGCTAAGTTTTCAGCAGGCAATCTGTCCTAGATAATAAGACAGAAAAAATATAGTCACGGAGTAAATCTGCAGCACAGAAAATGAATAAGTACTGCGCTGACTTGGGACCCAGGCTCACTTCACTCGTACTCACAAAAAGAGTTGAGCCCACTTCAGAGGTGAGTGGGTGGGGAAGAGAACATGGCAAGAGTTTGGTAAAACCTGTAACAAATAAGTAACATTAAAACATCAGTCACTTTACAACACTTTTGCAGTTTCTTTTTTCTTCCATTCTATAACACTTTATAAAAACCCTTTACAATGGTTAATACTTATGTCTTGTGCTCTTGAGGTATTCAAGTGTGTCATTTCCAGCCTTTGTTTTATACCTGGGAGAAAACCATAAACTGATATCAGCTGACTGTGTGTGTGTGTGTGTGTGTGTGTGTGTGTGTGTGTGTGTGTGTGTGTGTGTCATTATGAACTAATGTGCATATTTGGGTGCAGTAATCAGTATTTGGAAATAAATTAACATTGTAGCACTAGCTTGTTTCATTATTAAACAGTT
Source organism: Schistocerca serialis cubense (assembly GCF_023864345.2). NCBI lineage: Eukaryota > Metazoa > Arthropoda > Insecta > Orthoptera > Acrididae > Schistocerca > Schistocerca serialis. The sequence goes on along the minus strand of NC_064641.1, from coordinate 482,866,018 downwards.
TCTTTGCAAGAATATATAAGGCAGTAAATAAGATTGTATGTGAATGTCATTACACACACACACACACACACACACACACACTTTCCTCCTCTTACAATACAATTTGCCTGGGTCCCTCACAAATAACAAATAGCTTAATTAGACAGAAATTTTGAGGAACATGTAGAGGCAGGCTGTACTGATAGAAAGCAGTAGCTTAATAATTATAAGAAATTTGATTTGAGGATAATTTGTCACCAGATGTCAGCAAGAAACATTCATTAGTTACATATTCATAACACCATGTCCAAACAATAAAACATGTACAAGAATCAACAATATTTAGTGTGAATTAAACACATAAGACTGTTCAGCAAGTCAAGGTGGGCTACAACACACAATTTTTGTTTGTTTGATGGCACAATCACAACCCCCTTAAGCAAAATGTTTCTCTTCTCTAAAAAAAGTAACAACATTTGCCAACATAGCTAAACAGCACGGCATACTTTACAGTTATAATATGATATATGAACATCTAATCAAGTGTTGTCACAAATATAACACCAGCTAATTAATACTAGGATCCTAAAAGGAATTATCCATTGGTTTAACAGAATGACATTGGAACCTGTGGTTTTTTTTTTTTTTTTTTTTTTTGTAATGTATGTACACGACATTTACACAATAAGCATAAAAATGCTCAGCTATGTCCATTATCTGATACTGGTTTCCTGATTTCACATTGCAATTTTAATTTTTTGTAAGACAAAGTGAGAGTAAGATACGACAAAGTGCGGTGACATGCCACAACCCTAAACATTAGGCTATGCTACAGTCCTGTCACCACAACTTATTTCACACACACATTCATTGACTTCGACAACTCACAACGATCTACCACAGCAACGAGGAGTCCAAGACACACTACCACACCAGGGCCTAACCAGAAGGGGCTATCCAAGCATTTGCCACAAGCAATTTGAAAGAACCACGGAAATACTGCACCAGGATGCCCCGCCTAACACAGAAATGAAATTAAAATTAGGGTTGCCATCCATCTTGATACATCGGGACCATCACTTTCGGGCCTTCTTGTCCAGACACACCAACAAGATCAAATTTCTATAGTCTTGACATAGAACTGAACACTGATTCACAATACAAAGATGTATCATGTTATTAGCCGTCAGTTGTAAACACGTCTCACCAATGCACTGACTAGTTTCAATATTTCCGATTTCGTAACTATAAATTTTTATCTGCTTCTAGATCGATTAATTACCATCTGATGATGTTGAAGATAAAGGCAATAAGATTTGGGTCAGACATTAATGCTTACTGTTACCCTAATGCGCCCTTATCTTTAGTGAAGCTATTAATTACATACCTGTTGAGGGTGGCCTGGGTGACTGTGGAGGTGGTGTGTTCGGTACAGGGTAATAATCGCAACCTCTCTCTTCTTCCTCCTCTGCATCGTCTGGCAGGAACACCTGATCCACTGTATCAATTTCACCCTCATCACTAAGACAAAAAAGAGAACTGATTTACGAATCCACTGCTAATCATGAGGCACACAGTCGATGACATGTATAAAAGAAACGCCAACTTTCTGCTGCAGTGTAATTATTCTAACATACTCTTACTTAGCATCCTTGACATTTTGCAGTATTCGGCAAGTTCTGCATTGGTTTTGCCGGGTGGTCAATTGCATCCCTTGACCGGGATTTTCGTTTACAATAAGGGATACAATTTTAGACGTCATCGTGCTAAACATTTTGCCAAGCTACATTAGAAGAAAATGAAATGGGTGGAAAAATAAAGACTCCACATCGCGGTTTTACGTTTACCTCTCCGAACTCGCTGAGCTAGGTGGATCAAACACTTGCACAGTTGCAGCCATGTTTACAACTACAACTATGTATTAACGTCATTGGCAACCACAGAGAAGATATATTTACGGCCTATGTTGGCGACGCTGTAGCAAGGACATGCAAGAGATGCCTACGCTTTGTGCAGAACGCAGAGGAACAAAGTTATTACCAGCATACAAAATTTGATTCATGTATGTTTTCCCTCGGCTTTTGAATCCAACAGAATGGTCACATTTTGTCAAATTCTGACTCGTGATAACTAATTAAATCGAGATATTTGTTTCGAATTGCGACCCCCAACTAATCATTTCGATACCTATGTGATAACTCGTTTGCATACTCTGTTTACGTTGCAGCACCTACCACAAATGGCACCCGCACAAATTTAAAAAAAACCAAATGGCACTAAGCAAGATTTACGTTTAACTGAAGTTCTAACGTACACTACAATGTCACAATCGTAAGTATATTCTTCCCTCCCCTACGTAGAAGGGTACACCTTATGTCAGCATTCACTAAACTGACATCTCATCTCACCACATGTCAACGGGGTTCCACATTCATATACAAAGGACTTCCGGTGGCAATAGACAGTAACTTCATGAAAAGAAATTCAGACGATTAAGATCCATCTGAATAACTGCTTATAGAGGGCATTGCACAACACCAGTGTCGAGCTGCATTATGAGCACATTTGACATCCGCCATAAAACAGCGTACTAACGTTGTCACTGACAACAAAAAACCAATTATAACATTAGAAGAAACTTTAATGGGGTGCATTATTATTATATTCAGTTTCAATTATAGTCATTCTCATTTCATGTCATAACTTCATTTCCCAACACAGAGTGACTAAAACTGGAAGGAAAGATCATCGATCTATAGTAATACCAAAATCGATGTGACCACTCATGTTTACAACTGTGTCTCTTCAAAGTGTATTTTATATACTGAAGAGCTTATATACATGCAGACATTACCTACTTCTTGTGCTTTGTTTAATGTCTACTTGGGAGCTGTAGAGCTATGCATTACCAACCATAACAGGGGTTGTCCACAAAAACGGCCAGACTCACCATGTAGGTATAATCATAGACATACCTGGGCTGGTCATCAGATGTCAAACAATACCCTGCAATGGAAGCTGACATACAAGACAAAGGCTGCACCTCAGTTAATGGAGTAAGAAAAGACAGTACTACTCAATCAGAGAAAGAGCGTTTCCAGAAAAATTTTTAAAAAAGGGAAGTAGTACCGATAATAAGGCAGGTGACAAAGGTAACCCAAATAACTATAGACCAGTGTCTTTAATCTTCGGTTTCACAAAAATACTAGGGATGATCATGCATACTAGAATTACCACATTCCAAGAGAAACCTAGTATTCTGTTTCCAGCGGAACATGGTTTCCAGAAAGGGAAATTACCTGACAATATCTGTTATATGTAAATTAGATATAAGAAACTCTGTGTCTGCTGTGTTTCTGGATTTGTCTAAACCTTTCGACACAAACTGCTATTCAGCATTAACTGAAAAAAATTGAAAGCTGTGTCAAATGTGGACATGCAGTGCAATATCATATTGTATAACTTGTACTACAACTGATTAAAAACTTGAAAGCTGTGGCAAATGTGGACATGCAGTGCAATATCATATTGTATACCTTGTACAACAAATGGTTAAAAGGGCCAATGAAAAATGAAATGAAATTAAAATTAGGATCGTCATCCATCCCGATAGCCGGGAGTGTCACCGTTATGGACTTTCTTGTTTCGACAACCCGACAAGACCCAGTATTGTCCTGATTTTGCAAAATACTGTTACGAGCTTGGCTCAAGTACCGAGGTAACGCCATCTGTTAGCACAGCATGTGAATGCAGCCTCACCTAGTTTTATTCATGTAAACAAGTTTATATTGACGATGTCGTCTCACAGATAGCGTTCCATGTTGCGTGTCCTGTATCGACGATGTAAGAACCTTCTAGATCTAGTGCCATCGTTCGAGAAAATACTAGATTCTCCAGTAGTATAGGAATGGAACTATTTAAGCAGTGCCGCGAGGAAGAATCGGACTCTCGGCAGAAGAGCGGCACCTATGCTGCTGCCAGCTCGCCCCAGATGGGGAATTGATAAAAAAAATTCAAAAATCCGACAGTTTCCATTCGAATAGAGATATGATAACACGATTCTTTCTGAATGTAATACGAACAACAACCACGGTTGGGGGCCCGTGTTCGATTCCCTGGGAGGTAGATTTTCTCCTCTCAGGGACCGGGTGTTGTGCTGTCCTCATCGTCATCTCATCCCTATTGTCGACGCGCAGGTCGCCCAATGAGGCGTCGCACTCAATAAGACCTGCACTTGGCGGCCGAACTTCCCGATTGGGAACCCCCTGCCACTGACGCCATACGCTCATTTCCACGAACAAGTGCAAGTTAGTAATGTTTGAAGTGTTTACTTAGGGTATATAGAGCATGAAGCCTGTAGAGTTATTGTCGACTGTTTACCGTCTAATAAGCGTATCACGGCTTACGAAAATTTCTAAGCATCGAAAGAGAGAGTGCCACTTTTCGGACGATCACACAAAAAAGTTGGTCTTTTGTCAATAAAGGACGTACAGATCAGGAAGCGTTGTGTGAGATTTGTAAACGTTTCTTCCCAGTAACTCATGGAGGTAAGGCAGACATAAGGCACCAAATCTCTACGAAGAGTTATACAAACAGAGTCGCAGTAGCGTCGACATCAAAGCTTACTTCTACGTTAATGATTAAAGAAGATTCCCAGAAAGAATTTTTCGTTGCTGCTGCAGAACTAACAACAGCTAATAAATTTGTAAAAAATCATCAATCCTTCAGTTCTCTTGACTTTACCGTCAAACTGTATGCCGCAATGTATACTGACTCCAAAGTCTTCGAAAAGCAGTCTGCAGCCAGGAACAAAGCTACAGCGGTTGTTCAAAATATTCTCTCACCACACTCCTTGTCAAATGCAAGCACCGACACATCCAGCCACAAAGCTGAAAAGATGGTTCCTTTTGTTGTTCAGTACTTCAACACTTTACTGAAACTGACTGAATCCAGCAGAAGCTGTTGAAGTTTGATTCGCTGAATAACGAAACATTGGAGACAATTGCAAGGTTTTGTCCAGACACTTTAAGACAACTGCAAATTTTATTAGACAAATTAATGGCCTTTTGTGGAGAGAGTAGATATACCAACTTCAGAGTGCTTTAATGATGCGGTCAGTGGAATGTCTTGCAACAAATTAAAGACGAACTATGAACAAATGTAGAATGGTTCGTTGCCCTACCCATATTCTCCCCAATACTATATCAAGCATCGTTGGGGACTTAATTGTCGACACTGAAATAATTAACATGAAAATATTTACTTATTTTTCAATATACACGGTAAGGACAGAGAAGCTGGAAGAGTTCTGCATATGCATTGATGTCAAATGTCAGACTCTCCTGTCTTATTCAAAAGCAAGATGGCTGTCGTTAATTCCTGCAGCTGAGAGAATACTCAAGTTTTGGATTCCATTAAAACAATTGTTTGGTAATGGCTCTGCTTGAAAAAAAAAATAATAAATGTGTGGGAAAGAACAAAATCTCGATAATTGAACTAGGAAATGTATTAATCGACACACAAAGATATCTAACTGAAAGAAAGAGTGCCAATTTTATTGGCAGTCTAAATGAAAGGTAGACTGCCAATTTTATTGGCATGCAAACCAATATGAGTTTGAACAAATTAAAGAATGAGGACCCTAACCAAGAAATAATTAATTTGATTTCGAAAGATGAGGGAGAGATGACAGCTTTCTATACCACATATTTGATTACTTAGAGAAACGGACTATTTCATTTAATAGATATCAAGTATTTGATTGTATGACTCGAAAGCACAATTAACCTGACTAAAAGCGGTGTGAAGATCTCAAGCGACAACTGTTTTTAGAAATATATGTATCTGAAGAGCTGTTTAGAAACTAAGTGTGACTCAGACGAATGGGAGTCGAAACACTTTGTGGAAGAAAGGTGGATTTGCTTTCACAATGAAACCGAAGATCCTGAACACAAATGCCAACTGCTAAAATTACGCGTTTTTGTTTTCTATTCCCCCACACAAAGCCACTGTGGAAAGAATGTTTTTGCATGTGTCAGCCCAGCGGGCTGATGAAAGAAATCAACTTGAGCCAGGGACTGTGAAACCAGTCTTAACAATGACAGTTTAACTACAAGCCGACTTGCATGGTGTTTTATAGATCCGTAAAAGGAGAAAAAAGACATGCTGAAAACGACGAAATCTTCCGAAAAATACGGTGCATCAACTACTTCTGCTGCAACAAGTTAAATGTATTTGTGTTCTAAGTAAAAAGTAATTATATTTTTGGTTCATTTCTGCACCCTCATCTCAGAGTATCTCAAAGAGGTCTCAGCTAGATATCACAACACTAAGTGCAATGTATAAAATCGGAATATGAATGCAGATCTAAAATAAGGGGTATGGCGTACAGTGTACTTCAAGTATCTGCATTTGGCTCACTTCTGTTCAGTATATTTTTAAACAATATTGAAGGCAGTGAGAAGGATAAAAATTATTCTGTCATGACATTAGGACTGAAGAAGAAAATCTTGAAACACTGGTAAGAAGAGCATCTATGTCAACAAAGAACACAGTACAATAGCTTATACAGAATGCTTTAACCATAATAGTAAGTAGACCACATTATGGTCCCCATGAATAAAGAAAAGCAAGATCACATACATATATTCACAGGTGAAACAAAACAGGAGGAAGTTATCTCTTAAAATTTTTGGGAGTTACAGTTGACAACAAGTTTCAATGGAGATAACATGTAGGTAATATCTGCTGAAACAGCTTTTAGATTATGCTAACAAACAGCTTTTATGTATAGTGTAGCATACACTATTTGAACCATACTCACAGTATGGAATATTTACAGCTTCAGGAAACTACATCAGCAATAATATAACAAGAATTTTTGTTTTGTAGGAAAAGGCCATGAGAACAATATTTACTTAAAAAAATGAAATAAACAGACTCATGCAGAATTGATCCCATAATCCAAAAAATTGCAATTTCCATGATTGTACATATACAGAACAATAATTTCATTCATCAAAGGCAATACATTACAAGGAAAAAACCAAATGTTCATTCTTGTCACACAATAAATACCATACATACTGAAAGCTAGTGAAAAGAATTTTCGATACTCAGTTGTACAACTGGTAAAGCGTCTCACTGGAGTCTGTAATATAGTATGAATGAGAAGACATTCCATATACTCCAAAGGAATTATTAATGGAAAAAAGGTTATAGTGTAGAGGAGTGTATGTGTAAAGAATGACGAATGCTATTGCTCCTTGTACTATGTACTGAAATCTCACAAATATATTGTAGCATGTGTAATGTAAATAACTTTAAGACCTAAATATGAATAGAGAAGAAATTTTATGCAACATTATTAACATTATCGTCGATTTGATGACTTATATAGTAATATGTATGCTAAATATTTTAAGATATTAGGTTTAAATTGACTCCTATATTACAAGTACACACTCCACATATAAAGTAATCAAATGGATCAAATAAAAATCAGTCCATCAATCAATCAGGCAACTTCACAATATTGTAGGTAGGTTAGTCAAACCCATGAGAGTAGCATATCAATTCATCATTCAAAACAGGTAAAATCTAAACACTGGCCAAACTTACCCTACCTCCTGTTAGACATGGTCAAAACAACAAGAAAGTTATCTAGGGCTGAGCACCCATAAGAAATGATCAGTGATATTCTTCTCGATACTAATATCTCTGTAATCACCATAAAATGATAAATAAATAATCAAAACTATGCAATATATCAAAAATAAATTTGACGTATCACAAATACTTGTAAATACACTACTAGCCATTAAAACTGCTACTCCACGAAGATGACGTGCTACAGACGCGAAATTTAACCGGATGGAAGAAGATGCTGTGATATGCAAATGATTAGCTTTTCAGAGCATTCACACAAGGTGGGCGCCGGTGGCGACACCTACAACGTGCTGACATGAGGAAAGTTTCCAACCGATTTCTCATACACAAACTGCAGTTGACCGGCGTTGCCTGGTGAAACGTTGTTGTGATGCCTCGTGTAAGGAGGAGACATGTGTACCATCACGTTTCCGACTTTGATAAAGGTCGGATTGTAGCCTATCGCAATTGCGGTTTATCGTATCGCGACATTGCTGCTCGCAGTGGTCGAGATCCAGTGACTATTAACAGAATATGGAATCGGTGGGTTCAGGAGGTTAATACGGAACGCCGTGCTGGATCCCAATGGCCTCGTATCACTAGCAGTCGAGAGGACAGGCATCTTATCCGCATGACTGTAACGGATCGTGCAGCCACGTCTCGATCCCTGAGTCAACAGATGGGGACGTTTGCAAGACAACAACCATCTTCACGAACAGTTCGACGACGTTTGCAGCAGCATGGACTATTAGCTCGGAGACCACGGCTGCTGTTACCCTTGACGCTGCATCACAGACAGGAGCGCCTGCGATGGTGTACTCAACGACGAACCTGGTTGCACAAATGGCAAAACGTCATTTTTTCGGATGAATCCAGGTTCTGTTTACAGCATCATGATGGTCGCATCCGTGTTTGGTGACATCGCAGTGAACACACATTGGAAGCGAGTATTCGTCATCCCCATACTGGCATATCACCCAGTGTGATGGTATGGGGTGCCATTGGTTACATGTCTCGGTCACCTCTTGCTCGCATTGACGGCACTTTAAACAGTGGACGTTACATTTCAGATGTGTTATGACCCGTGGCTCTACCCTTCATTCAACCCCTGCGAAGCCCTACATTTCAGCAGGACAATGTACGACCGCTTGTTGCAGGTCCTGTACGGGCCTTTCTGGATACAGAAAACGTTCGACTGCTGCCCTGACCAGCACATTCTCCAGATCTCTCACCAATTGAAAACGTCTGGTCAATGGTGGCCAAGCAACTGGCTCGTCACAGTACACCAGTCGCTACTCTTGATGAACTGTTGTATCGTGTAGAAGCTGCATGGGCAGCTGTACCTGTAGACGCCATCCAAGCTCTCTTTGACTCAATGCCCAGGCATATCAAGGCTGTTATTACAGCCAGAAGTGGTTGTTCTGGGTACTGATTTCCCAGGATCTATCCACCCAAATTGCGTGAAAATGGCTGAGCGGTATAAGGTGCTGCAGTCGTGGACTGTGCAGCTGGTCCTGGCGGAGGTTCGAGTCCTCCCTCGGGCATGGGTCTGTGTGTTTGTCCTTAGGATAATTTAGGTTAAGTAGTGTGTAAGCTTAAGGACTGATGACCTTAGCAGTTAAGTCCCATAAGAATTCACACACATCTGAACATTTTTTTTGTAATCTCATGTGAGTTCTAGTATAACATATTTGTTCAATGAATATCCTTTTATCATCTGCATTTCTTCTTGGTGTAGCAATTTTAATGGCCAGTAGTGTACATACTTGCAATGTTTGTTGGTTGTAATGTAAGAAACTCTTAAAACTGATGAATTTCCAGTGTATAAACTAAATGGTTCACTTTAGTGTAACAATTTATCTGTGATGTTTTATCTTTTTCAGTACTGTAAAATTATGGGAAAAGCATTTGGAAAGTATAAGGAAATATTATTTAATGGATTAAATATTTTTTTAAAATTTTCTGAAATATATTATTGGATAAATTGGCTTTGGCTATCCGAACAGTCGCCTTAGCTAATGAAGAAAAACTTGATCGATAATACTTCATTATGAATATATAGATATAAAAAGTAAAAATGTCCTTATGTCCCTTCTTCAACTGATTTCTTATACCTCTTCACTGCTGCTGTGAAACATTGGTGTTTCCCTCCATTATTACTGGTGTCCTTGCAGGTCCTTATGATCGTCCAAACAATTGTTGTAATGTACTTCCATGAACTAACAAATTCAAACAACTTTTTAAAACTGTCCCAAATATATTTTCACACACAACCTTTATGTAACACATACCCAAGGTTAATAATACTTGACATGCATACATTTTTTGCACAAGTCTTCATATGTGTCTGGTCTCTTTCAGATTTCAACACAGACAGACAGCTACTAAGAGTGTGTCTTTTAATCAACTTACAAAATTACCGCCACATCTACCCCTACTGTGTGATGTTTACAACGATCTACAGCACACATAATTGAGCATTGCCTATACGTCAAAATTTTTGTTATAAAAAAAAATGTACGTATACAAATATAAGAGGGAAGGCAGTGTGTCACTATTAGTAAGGCCAAATGGGCAGAGATTTTATTTACAGCCTTTTGTATATTAATCTGTTCTCTGGGAACATATGATGATATGTTTAATTAATTATGATGGTAACCTCTTTGATCACAACTTCACTCTAAATATTGCTTTCTACTAACATGACAAAAATAAACAAAAGAGAAACAGGTATTATTTACATATATCAGTTATCCATTTCTTGTGGAATTGTGATATTTCTTTACAGTTTAACACCCAACCATACACAAATATGAAATAAATCCTAATATTACAGTAGATATACATATGTATACATGCAAAATTTTTATTTTCCCTTTCTCCAGTACATAAGTAGGACAAAAGTCATTTTTGTTTTTCGATCTTTTGTTATTAAGTTTTACAAACTTTCCAATTAATATTGTGGGATTACATAAGGTCTTTATTGAATGCAGAAGAAAGAAACAATTTGGTTGTTTTTGTTAGCGCCGTTGGTTGGGTACGCTTCTGGATTTGACATCCACTTGCAGTATCACTGGCCACAGCCAGCTATTGTTCATTCTTTGAATAGTTGTGGCATTGTCTTTACTCATACATGCTCTTCTTAATCCTGTCTGCATAATACACAGACTCCGACAACAGCACAGATGAGCATCACCTTAAGAACCCATCAGAACATCCATGCCAGTGTAATAATCCCAGTATAAGAGGTGAGTACCTCATGCCTTCGCCAACAACATGTCATTGTTCCATTCATAAGGCATCGAGTCGTCATTAAATGGATTTCTCCTCCTAGTTAGCAAATAAAATTTGTGCAATCGAAGAGCATACTTTTAGTGATGTGCAGCACATTAATTTTTCACTGGGTTAGTGACTCACTAATTTGTGGTATGTAACACTTTAATTGTGTAGCATTTTATCATAACAGCATTGGGATGCTTAATTCGCTCCATCATGATTTTTTTCTGATTCTCAGGGTTAATCATATATGTTTGCACTTCCACATACATCAGTTATATATATATCTAAATACATGACACTTGAAACTGAAGACAATATTGTTGGAAAAAAGCTTACAAACAGACATTATTATGAAGAAATAAAAAATTTAAATCTTATGTATTTTAGGCATTTGAATTAGAAGTCCCATCTAGCGTCACATTACTCGCTAGTTTTGAAATAAACGTCATTCTTAAGAAGTATTCCTTTTAACTATTATATTTTTCTCTTTCAGACAAAGAAAAAATGTCATTACCAAAAAAGATCAATGAGCTGTGTCTGAAAATTATGAATATTGCTGTCATCATACATACAAGAACATTTCCACCATACATGAGGAGAGGAGCACTTCGGTATAGCAATATGACGCCAAATGAAACAGAGGTGTAAGTAGCTGTTAATTTACTGATAAAATAATCGTAAGAAATGGATATAAACTGGTTTAACTACATTACCTTTAGAGTTGTGACAAAATCGTTAATACATGCTTCATGTTTGCTTCTAATTTCTCATACAGGAGATGGAAGATACAAGGAAAGGAACATGTTGCAGTGCAAGAATAATTTGAAACATCTTACATGTTTTTGCTTTTGTGTTGAATGTAACCATAAATAAGTGCATTACAGTTTGTCTTATCTGAAATATCGGCAATAATTCAATAGTTTATGTACGGTTTAGGGGTTCCATAAAACTAGTATTAACAGGCATAGATGTGTTCTTAAACAGCTTTGATCAACTTTGGGTTTCTTCGAATAGCATGCTCATTATGAAAGTGCTCCTATAAGTAAAACGTGCTATTTGCGGTTGATAACAAGTGTCTCTATTCATTTCAGTTTTCTTTCAAAAACTATGGTTTGTTTTAAACATGTGTATATATAACTTGATGTTCTTATCATAACACAACCTCAACTAGTATGCAAACATTTGCTCATCTTCAGTCCCTGATTAGACCACCTCATAAGGGCTACAACGTCATTTGGTTTCAGAAAATAGTAGTAGTTCAATCAAAGTAATAAATAAATTTCTAAAGAGAGCAGCGCATCAGCACCACCCTCCCAGTGTCCTTCATGTAACGTTGCAAGTACCTGCTGCAAGAGTGAGGAATGACAATCCATGTACATCGTTTGTCCCCTTGGATGAGAACTACACCCTTCATGGTGGAGGGCTATGTTAGCGTCCCCCAAAAGTCTGATGCTGCAGTGTCTTCTTGTTGCTGGGTAGCGCCATTGGATATGATGCTGAAGGGCCCAGAGTATGGAGTCTTCTTTGGTGTGGTGGCTTAGCAGGCAGGCATCTAGAGGGAGACCAGTGACACTTTCTTTGACATAAGTGTCCACATGGAAAAACACTTCTGGGTCTCCATTGAAGTCAGGTTGTGACCTGCTGGTAGGCATGACAAGATGTCAGTGTTGGCACAATGTTTAGTGGACCTGTGACAGATGTCACAGGAGCATTCCGAGGGGAATAATTCCCACCATTGCAGCTGTCTTCGGTTTTTATAGGGACTGTAGCTGAAGCTTTGAAGATAGGTAATAAGGGTTTGTGGTCAGTCAGTAAGGTAATGAAAAGTCCACAAAGTCTTGGAATTTCTTAATGCTAAAAATGGTTGCTAACGTCTCTTTCTTGACTTGGCCGTAGTTCTTCTGGGCAGAGCACCACACCTGTGCTGTAATCCAAGAGGAGAGTTAGTGCCAAGACACACGCAGTGATGCAGGTGGGCTGAAGCAGAGCCTGCTTTAAGTCTCTGGAGGGGAACACTGGCAGAATACATTCTTGTACAGGAGATGATGGAGTGGCTCTGAAAGCACTGTGGCGTGTGGAATGAAGAGATGGTAACAATTTATTTGATCAAGCACTGACTGTAAGTGGTACATGTGTTGAGGTATGGGCAGTTCCTCAAAGGCTCAGATGGATAGAGCGTCTGCTATGTAAACAGGAGATCCCAGGTTCGAGTGCCAGTTGGGGCACACATTTTCAGCTGTGCCCATCGAGGTATATCAGCAACACCTGTTGGCAGCTGAGGGTTTCAATTAATTATCATTTATTCTAGAGAAGCTGCTCGGTCATGGTTTCTGTTCTTTCGAGAACAGTTACTATCTTCATAATAAAGCAAATATCACCAAAAGGAGGGAGAGCAGCACACAGTTTAGATGGTGGGAATATGGCCTTCGTGATGCACCGTTTTTGGGCGTGGAATTACCTCATATAATGCTCATCAAAAGTCATTGATGTGTTACCATCAAATACCTAAGCTGATTTTCATGACTCATCATCCATCAGTACTGCTTAGTGGAGCCTGCATCTGATGGGATTGAAGCCCAGCAGAATCACTGATCAGAGACAAACGACTGAATCATTCACAATAATTTCTTGCACGTCGTAAGCGCATTACCCATTACAATGACTGGCATCAAATCTCAGAACCATAACTTGCTCAGAGCAATATCAAACTAACGACTAAATACAATTTGCATTCCGCCATTACCTCCTACCACAATAACGTGCTGACTCAGTTATTTCAATCAGAGAGATGTAAAGTAACTTTAATTTACACACAAATGTGGAATTATACACACCGGGTTAAGAATAATAAGAAAAGGTTTTCCATTTCTGTTTCAGGTTTAATCCTAAGTATACAGCCAGCTAACACCGAATAACTAACAATTTGCATCTGCTCACAATGGCAGTCTGAGCAAAAAGACGTTTGAAAAACATACAGAGCTTCACTTTTACAAAAGAGAAGTGCAAAAGTGTTTTTTTTTTTTTCAGCCACAGGCTGATTTTATATTGGTGATTTCTTTGCAATTACTATTACATCATATGGTTTTTGAGCACAGAGATTTACAAAAAGACTTTCGTGTATTCAAAAAAAGTGCAGATACACGCGAAAAACAGGTTTTTACGGAAAATTTCAAGAAACGTTAGTCCTTTACCTACAGTAATATTTTAAGCTCACCAAACAGCCAGCTCATCATCACGTTTTTGGCGAGGTATGGACACTGACATTATTACCTTGACCTCTTCTTGCTCATCCTGTCAAAGCAAGGAGGCCTCCCCTACCCGTCACTACTCCTTTTCGCCCATCGCCTCTGTATCCTGGTCCCATGTACATCTCCAATTCTCCAACACCTTCTTAGACTCTTCATGGCTCATAATTGTTGACACAGGAACCAATTTCCCATTTCCTCTGCCCACACTATTTTGTTTTCTCTATAAGAGCTTTCACAGACCGTAGTTACAGAAAGTGGTCTGCAGTTCACTTATGCTGAATTTACCAACTTCTGTGTCCCTGACAGCATCGCCCTTGTGCATGCTGCACCGTTCAATCCTGTCTCGAACGGATTGGCAGAAAGATTTGTGCATAGCTTCAAGATCCAGATGGGTAAGCTCAGTCACCACCACTCTACTGCTGAATTCTGTGTCTCTTTCTTTCTTCTTATTATCCAACAGCTCAAGAGGAGACATCCGCACATCCCCTGCTGCATGGTTCCATGGCCTCCTCCTTCGAACCCAGTTGTCTTTCATTCACTCCCGAGTGGCCAATTCACATCCCAGGCTGTCCCACAGCAACCATTTTACACTTTTCGAGCCAGTTTGGGTCATAATGTGCATGCAAGACCACCTTTGCTGGCTGTCAGCCTCGGTTACTCGACTTCTCGGATGTGCCATGCTCGAAGTCGACCTTCTGGTAGGTTCCTGATACCACAAAATGTCAACCAAATGTGGCTGCTTCAGGGCCCTATACTGACAGCAGAGATTTCGTTGCCTTATGAAACTGTTCGACGGAGATCCAAGCCTTCACCTTCATCTATGAAAGTGAACCAGCGACCTAGGTTGCTACCCCACCCCCTTCCCTGGAGAATGCAGACATGGACATCTTACAAGAATCGGACAACTGTCTCCACCTCTCCTCCTCCATCCTAGAGGTAGAGGATTGCTGTGGTGAAATGAACAGCTGGCACCAATAGTTACATACACAGCATATATCATGTTGGCAGTACCAGGGGCCATACACTGACAGACCAGTGGTCACAGCTTCTTAAACCAGTGAGATACACCACCTGATCAACTGAGTGTGATACAGGAACAGCACATCTAAACATGAGCACAGCTACAATCAGTGTACACAGGCTGAATGATTTCCTACTAACACGAATAATGACTGGAGCCAATCACACATGGGATATCACTCAGTGAGGAAATTATTTTGGCTCATGCTCCAGCTCCAGAAGTCAGTTCCAGTGCAGCGAGCAGTCCGAGAAAGATTTTCCAAGGACATCTGTCGCTACAATATGGACACCTTTCCACTCTGCATCATAGACAGATTGGACTTCACTGAGAGACCTTGGACTACTTCTTCATCACTTTGACAGTGTTTGACATAGTGGTAGCAGGACTCGCACAAACTTAGACACTGTCTCTGGTTCTCTTGTCGGGACTTCCTCAGTATGAAACCATGAAATTCCAAGTATCTGCCTAAGACTCCATACTTTAACTTGCACGTGACATCCGTTAAATAAGATAATATATTAAAGTTATTCTGTAACGAACTTTGGATTAATGGTTCATATAAGTGCTCATGTGCTCATTGGATCTGAGAAAGGAAGTAGCAAGGTTTTTGGTTTCCAGAACAATTTCGGCTTGATTCATTTTTAATAAACGAAATAAACAACTGTATTACAGTGTATTTAAGGTTTAAAGAACTTTTATTCATTCCACACATACTGTTCCATGTAGCCATTATGGACTTCTAGGGTTGTTCCATCATGGCAACAGCCAACAATTCAATGGTCTTACAGCACCGTGTGCTCATACTGCTACAAAGGATGCAGCAATTGCATCTGGAATCAGAGCCTAATTTCCCGCCCTATGCCATGCTCAAAGCTATCCTCATGGAATATGATGCTCAGGTTCAAGTGGCTACATTCAAGATGAAATTATACTGGACACTGCAAACCTCATTGCCTCTGTTCTGAAAATCCACTGAGCAAGTGTTTAAGAGCACCAAAGCTGCCAATATCTGAATATGCTGTCAGCATTCCATTAATCAGTTGTCAAAGAAGTTAATGTAATTGTCAAACCAATGTCCACACAGGAAATGAAAGGAAACTCACTGTTTGCATTCCTTTCACAAGGAAACTACACTACAAGATAGCAAACATTTTCAGACCACACAACATTGGCATTGCCTTCACAACACATAACAAACAGCAACACAGACTGAGACACAATATTTACACACATACAGACAAACACTGACAATCAGGCATTTATAAAACAGGAGGTAGTATCTGCAGAGCCCTCTATGTAGGCCACACCAGGTGGGACTTCCAAAAAAGATACAGCAAGCACATAAATGTCTACCACCCCAAGAACTACAATAAATCACCACTTACAACCCCATGAAAAAAAACAGGCCACCTTTTCCATGATATTGTGCATGGTTTCATATATTACATAAAAAGAGCAATGGACACCAAAAGGACTTATATCGAGGTTTGGAAATATTCATTGATAGCACAGTACATGGAAAGATTTTATTAAATGATAAACTTGAATATAATAATATTACCTTCTTTAAAAACTTCTTTGATGTTGATTGGCTATTTCATTGAAAAAATTGTCTTTACCAAATACTCATCAAGTATTTGATATGACATAAATAGATCTAGATATAAATGTTTAAAAGCACTGTATACTACTGTTTTAGCAATAGAAACTGGTTTATCTTAACTTTAAGACTCTTTGGATTGATGTAAGCGAATGATTGTGAAAGTGTTAACTAAGTTGTGATGTTCTTGTTACTGTGCTCTGTGTGCCAGACTACGAAGTTACCAGCAACAATATAAGCAAAGGCGCTACCAAAATAACTTATCATGCTTATCACGTAATTTACACACTATAACATATTTATCTCCCTGAATAGGCCTATTTTTTAACCTTACTAGTACATACAGCAAAGCAATCTAACCTCACTTCATATTAACTACAATTTAAAAGTTGCTGTAAATGCACCTGATGATCTCAGGATACTGCCAAAATGTGTTGTACTAATAAAATATTAGTGACAGATGACTTCTGCAGTACATATAACTTCATAAAAATCTTACAGTGCAGCCGCAGCCTTCAAATAACATCCATATAACATGGTTAAATTTTAGCTGTTTGCTTTCACTGCTGACATTGGCAACAACGACAATATTATATTACACATCTTAAAATAACAGTTCAGGACACAGTATTGGTATTCTTGGGGACACAGTAGGTTTTATGGCATAGCAGAGGTGATAGGGAATCGCCACTTATTGTACTGGTATACCTATTGTGTCTCTCACTATGTTTACATGGGACTCCCAAAAGCGGATTTCATAAACCGTTTTCCCTATACCGCTTTTGGTTAGTCATGTAAACACTCCAAATTCGATTCTGGAAATCCACTTCTTGCGGCCTGTTTTCCACTTCACAATCGATTTTCGGTACCATGTAAATGAACAACTGTCTTTGAAACATACTAGGGCTGTTAGGTTTTTTCGTCAGTGAAGGAGAAGTGGAAGTATTACAACGAGCCTGAAACTGTCTACTTCTAATGTTTAACTGAAGAGACATAGCGATTGTGCCCACTGAATCAGAAACTGGAATACCAGGTTTCCAGATGTCACATCAGACTGTGCTAGCAAATCCACTTCAGGCCGTAAAATGTAAACGTGAGAGCGAAAAACCGTTTTCGAAATTCTGTTTTCGGCTTCTGGTATATGTGTCCCATGTAAAGGTAGTGACCTGCATTTTTATTCGAGCTGGGACTGAATTCCTCATATGAGTATTCAATGTTTGAAGCAATCAACTTACAGTGTGACAGTAAAAATATATTCTAAGCTTATGGGCATTATAAATGATGACAAGTTAAGCTGGTCTGGACATATTCTAAATCTTTGTAAAAGACTAAGTGTAGCAACTTATGCCTTGCGCGTAATTACGCTGTTGGTGACGTGCATGGTATCAAAGCAGCTTACTTTGGCAATTTTCACTGCATTTTGCCTTATGGTATAATTTTTTGGGGTAATCAACTTTGAGCCAAAACGATCTTTACTGGGCAAAAGAGAGCAATTAGAATCATGAGTGGGGTTCATCTAAGATATTCTTGCAGAAATCTCGTCTGTAAGCTCCAAATATTAATAAACACATGTCAGTACTTATTTTCTTTGTTGATTTTTGTCTTGAATAACCATTCTCTTTTAACATCCAGTAATGCATACCATGATCTCAATACAAGAACTAAAAATGATTTACATAGAGATCTATAGCATCTAAGTATTGTACAAAAAGGTGTTCATTATTCCGCCACAACTCTCTTCCATCTGATATCAAAGCTCACATCAATTCTCCACCTATATTTAAATTTAAATTAAGAAAATACCTTATTGATAAGTCCTTCTACTCTCTGGGTGGCTACCTGCAAAGTAGGCTTCATCAGTGATTGTCTTTGTAATTTTTGTTGTATTTCCTATTTATATTCTAATCTCTGTTTATATTAGGTTAGCCGTAATTCGCCTTTGCTGCCTAGGCTGATGTAAGAATTTTCTTCTTACTGTACCAAAAGGTATTTTCAGTAGTTTAAGTCCTATTTATTTGAACTGTATCTATGTAGTTTTAGTTCACCCTTTAAGCTTATTTCACCAGATTGCTACATTCTTGTCATTGTACAAATGTTTGTTATACATCTATAAAGATGTAAACCTGACTTGTTCCACGTCCTTGTGATTCATCACTATATGGATTCATGGAATTTGAAATAAATAAATAAAATAGAATTTGTGGCGTTCTGTGGTGTATGCCACTGCAGTATTTCCACAGGGTATAGATACTTTCATATACATCCTCCTACAAACAGCTTCAGAGACCAGTAAAAAGTGTTTCCACACATGCAGTTTGCAAGCTGGTATCAACTAAAGTAATTAAATAAGGAGTAAATATATTTGTGCAGAATGTAGCTTGTAGAATCTTGCTCTGGCATAAGATAAGGATGACAGTTAATAATGATATGCTGCTTATTAAAACACCCTTTATTTACCATATGGCACAAACATGGAAGTACATCACTCTACTTGGCAGCCATAATTCGAAATGTGTCCACCTTACAAAGATACACTTGGGATGAAGGATGCACTCAGTGGTCAGAGAGGTTTCCCCACACAGGTCCCCTCGCCCAGTAGTGCAGAACACTTGGTCAAGGAGAGGGTGGGCATCATTGTGAGGAGACTTCCCCATATCATGGTGGAGAGGTTGTAGGACAACAGAGGGCTAATCAAGATGAAAATTGGGTACAGAATCTAATAGGCATTCCACTGTTCAGTTTTAACGATTTAAGTTTTTTCTCAATGCCACTGACACTAATTCCTACATCACACATCTTTTTGGTGGTATAAGAATTAAACTGGGGCAATACTCATGGATTTTTCTTTGTGAAGAAACAATTCTAAACGGAGTTAAACGCTTCTGTTTTTGCTCTGCTGCTCTCAATTTCAGTTCCTGTCTGACCTGTGAGTGACTGAACACTAACTTTGGTGCCACTAAAGCCTTTACAAGAAGCAGACTTTCTTAGGGTTTTGTGAAAGATATTTTGACAATATTCTGCTATGGTAGTCACAGAATGCTTCATGCATTTCCCTCTTGAGATTTAAATGTGTTTCATTTAACTACACTCTATCTATAGCCCTATTCTTTGTTTTATACCTAATATGTAGTAATTTCCACACCATGGAGGGTTCCTCTCATTATAAACTTTCCTAAGGGTACATATCTATCCAGTGTACAGTCAACTATTCTTTTAAACTTGAGCCATGGTTTCCCTAGATGTTCCTGTCCTGAACTAAGGGTTTCAAATTCCTCGTGGAGATACGATACTGTTGTTTTGCTGTCTATTTTACTGGATTTAAATATCTTTCTGCTTGTTTTAATTGACCTTTCTGTTTTGGTATTCATTGTTGCTACAACAGTGTTGTGGTCACTGATACCAGTTTTGAGATGAACATCCTTAGGCAGATCAGGTTTATTTGTTTCTATTAGGTCTAACATACAGTATATGATCAAAAGCATCCGGATACTTGGCTGAAAATGACTTACAAGTTCGTGGTGCCCTCCATTGGTAATTCAATATGGTGTTGGCCCACCCTTAGCCTTGATGACAGCTTCCATTCTCGCAAGCATACGTTCCATCAGGTGCTAGAAGGTTCCTTGGGGAATGGCGGCCCATTCTTCACGGAGTGCTGCACTGAGGAGAGGTATCGATGTCGGTCGGCGAGGCCTGGCACGAAGTCAGCGTTCCAAAACATGTCAAAAGTGTTCTATAGGATTCAGGTCAGAACTCTGTGCAGGCAACTACGGTACAGGGATATTATTGTTGTGTAACCACTCTGGCACAGGCCGTGCATTATACGAGGGGCGTTTGAAAAGCCCATGCAAAAACAAAAACTATTCACGTGTTTGGGGTAAACCTTTTTTAATTTTTCGACATAGTCTTCTTTCAGACTTATACAATTCGTCCAACGCTGTTCTAATTTGTTGATCCCTTCCGAATAATAGGAATTGTCCAAGTCTGCAAAATAGCTATTGGCTGCTGCAATCACCTCCTCGTTTGAATAAAATCTTTGTCCCGCCAGCCATTTCTTAAAATTGGGGAACAAATAGTAGTCCAAGGGAGCAAGTCTGGAGAATAGGGGGAATGTGAAACGAGTTGGAATCCTATTTCCATTAATTTTGCGACCACAACTGCTGAGGTGTGTGCTGGTGCATTGTCGTGATGGAAAAGGACTTTTTTCTGCTCCAATCGCCGGCGTTTTTCTTGCAGCTCGGTTTTCAAACGGCCCAATAACGATGGATAATATGCACCTGTAATAGTTTTACCCTTTTCCAGATAGTTGATGAGGATTGCCCCTCGCGAATCGCTAAAGACAGTCGCCATAACCTTTCTGGGCGAAGGAATGGTCTTCGCCTTTTTTGGTGCAGATTCTCCCTTGGTAACCCATTGTTTAGATTGTTGTTTGGTCTCAGGAATATAGTAATGTATCCACGTTTCATCCACAGTGACGAAACGACACTTAAGTCCTGTGGATTCTTCCTGAACAGCTGCAAACCATCCTTGCAACACTTCACACGATTCCGTTTTTGGTCCAGCGTGAGCAATCGTGGAACCCATCTTGCGGATAGCTTTCTCATGCCCAAAATGTTTATACAAAATATTATATACCTGTTCATTCGAGATGCCCACAGCAGCAGCAATCTCACGCAACTTAACTCTTGTGTTATCCATCACCATATCATGGATTTTATCTATGATTTCTGGAGTCGTAACCTCCACAGGGCGTCCAGAACGGTCAGCATCACTTGTGCCCATATGGCCACTCCGAAAATTTTTAAACCACTTATAAACTGTTCTAATCGAAGGTGCAGAGTCACTGTAATGTTTACCAAGCTTCTCTTTAGCCTCCTGAGTCGTTTTGCCTTTCATAAAGTAATGTTTAATCACCACACAAAATTCTTTTTCGTCCATTTTTTAACAATCGCTCGACTTCCTTGATTCACACGAATTCCAAACACAAAGAAATAGACCAATATGGCTGAAACTTGGTGTGTGTTCTTTCCGAAGATGTTACTAACTAAACATGAGCTCGATACGCGCCGGTTGTGCCATCTCTCGGATTTTGCACGGACTTTTCAAACACCCCTCGTAAACAGATGCTCGATCGTGTTGAAAGATGCGGTCGCCATCCCCGAATTGGCCTTCAACAGTGGGAAGCAAGAAGGTGCTTAAAACAACAATGTAGGCCTATGCTGTGTTAGTGCCACGCAAAACAACAAGGGGTGCAAGCTCCCTTCATGAAAAACACGACCACACTATAACACCACTAACTCCGAATTTTACTGTTGGCACTACACACGCTGGCAGATGATGTTCACTGGGCATTCGACATACCTACACCCTGACATCGGATCGCCACATTATGTACCATGATTCTTCACTCGACATAACATTTTTCCACTTTCTAATCGTCAAATTTTACACTCCGTACACCATGCGAGGCATCGTTCGGCATATACCGGCGTGATGTGTGTCTTATGAGCAGCTGCTCGACCATGGAATTCAAGTTTTATGACCTCCCGCCTAAGTGTCATAGTACTTGGAGTGGATCCTGGAGCAGTTTGGAATTCCTGTGTGATGGTCTGGATAGATGTTGCCTATTACACATTACGACACACTTCAACTGTCGGCGGTCTCTATCAGTCAACAAAAAGACGAGTCAACCTGTACACTTTTGTGCTGTACGTTTCCCTTCATTTTTCCACTTCACTATCACATCGGAAACAGTGGACCTAGGGGTGTTTAGGAGTGTGGAAATCTCGCGTACAGACGTATGACACAAGTGACACCCAATCACTTGACCACGTTCGAAGTCCGTGACTTCTGCGGGGCGCCACATTCTGCTCTCTGACGATGTCTAATGACCACTGAGATCGCTGATATGGAGTACCTGGCAGTAGGTGGCAGCACAATGCACAAATTATGAAAAATGTACACTACTGCCCATTAAAATTGCTACACCAAGAAGAAATGCAGATGATAAACGGGTATTCATTGGACCAATATATTATACTAGAACTGACATGTGATTACATTTTTACGCAATTTGGGTGCATAGATCCTGAGAAATCAGTACCCAGAACAACCACTTCTGGCCGTAATAGCGGCCTTGATATGCCTGGGCATTGAGTCAAACAGAGCTTGGATGGCATGTACAGGTACAGCTGTCCATGCAGCTTCAACAAGATACCACAGTTCATCAAGAGTAGTGACTGACGTATTGTGACGAGCCAGTTGCTCGGCCACCATTGACCAGACGTTTTCAATTGGTGAGATATCTGGAGAATGTGCTGGCCAGGACAGCAGTCGAACATTTTCTGTATCCAGGAGGCCCGTACAGGACCTGCAACATGCGGTCGTACATTGTCCTGCTGAAATGTAGGGCTTCGCAGGGGTTGAATGAAGGGTATAGCCACGAGTCATAACACATCTGAAATGTAGCGTCCACTGTTCAAAGTGCCGTCAATGCGAACAAGAGGTGACCGAGATGTGTAACCAGTGGTACCCCATACCATCACGCTGGGTGATACGCCAGTATGGCGATGACGAATACACGCTTCCAATGTGCGTTCACCGCGATGTCGCCAAACACGGATGCGACCATCATGAAGCTGTAAACAGAACCTGGATTCATCTGAAAAAATGTCGCTTTTCCATTCGTGCACCCAGTTTTGTCGTTGAGTACACCATCGCAGGCGCTCCTGTCTGTGATGCAGCGTCAAGGGTAACAGCAGCCATGGTCTCCCAGCTAAGGCTATGTACACATGATAGCGTTGCATCGCGCGTCGCAACGCGCGTCAGAGAAAGTGGCGTGTTCACGCGTACGGCGTTGAACTCCATTTTAGCCATGGAAGTTGAAGAGGCAGCATGTCTTTGGATTATGCACCGCAGGCTTAAAGAACGGAGACGAAGGCAAAGACAGTACTGAGTACATCCGATTTTACGTGACAAATTAACTCACGGATCTTTTGTAACTTTGTACCCAAATCTAATAAAACATGGGCCAAAGTTTTTTAATTACTTAAGAATGTCGATTGCGTCCTTTGACGAGTTATTGAACATAGTTCATGATGACCTGGCACCTAGTGGGAACTACGTTAGTGATAGTATTTCACCAAAAGAGAAACTCGTAATCACCATGAGGTAAGTTTATTTATATACTGATATTACATGTATGGTATAAATTATTGTATATAACAAAACAAATTGACAAGGCATCAATTAAAAATTTTTATTCTTTCTTAAAGTAAAGAAAATCCTTCAGTTTTAGTACAAATCCAATATTTCAGCACTTTGTAGAGAAGTGCAACTATTTGCTGGTGAGGCGGCCTCTTGTGGTCGTCGTGGGGTCTGAGTTGCATATGTAGGAAAAGCTCCTGAGTGTACCTGGCCATATTGTATATACAGCAATTGTTGATGTTCAGACCCTGCTTGTGAGGTGAACGGTACTTGTGGAGACTGAGAAGCTTGGGTTGGAAAAGCACCTGGGTATACTTGGCCATGTTGCATACTGGAGAATGGTTGGTAGTGCACAGGTCCTCGTGTCTCATTAATCGCAGTTGCGTTGTAGAAATCTAGGGCTCTTTGTATTGTTTCAAGTAACTGAATTTTCGTTCTAATTTTCCGTGTTCAAGCTTTTTCTTCACTTCCTTGTACAGATAGAGAAAAAGAGTTTGTCCTCATCTTCGTTATTTTTTTCCATTTCTCTTTGTTCTCTTAGCAAAATACTTTTGTTTAAAATGTCCGAAAAATGTTTATCAACTGGATTTAATTTAATTTTTATCTTACTTACTGGGTTTTCAATACTTTGTTCATGCCTGTTCAAATTGTAAGTAGCTGCTTCCTCCTCCTCCAAGATGACTGTGTCCTGGCCATGCTCATCAAGATTACTGGTAGTCTCCTTATTACTTACTGTATTTTCTAAAAATTGGAGCCGTGAGAAATATATATAAGGAGTAGAGCTGCTTGCTCCAGATCCTGATATCTTGGTCTTCCTTCTTTTTAATTCTCTGGCAAAATTGTCACGCAGACTCTTCCATCTCATTTGCTAAGTTGTTCCTAAAAAAAGTTTGTAAACTTTGTAGTCAATTAACACAGTAAAAAATTAACATGTTTTTTCCAGGTATCTGGCAACAGGGTGGTCTTTTGCTGAACTTCATTGCAATTACAGAGTAGGAAAGTCAACCGTAGGGAACATAATCCGTCACGTTTGTACAGTAATATGGAACAAATTGAAAACAATTTGTATACCGCCTATGACAGAAGACAAGTGGGAACAAGTTAGTAACGACTTTCTGAAGTATGCCAACTTTCCTAATTGCCTTGGAGCACTGGACTGTAAACATGTTCGTACTGTGCAACCCAATGATTCAGGGTCCCTTTTTTACAACTACAAGCATCTTCATTCAATTGTACTACTAGCTGTTTGTGATGCTAACAACCTATGGCAAAAGTAATGATTCATCAGTTTTCCAGGAAAAAAAACTCATATAAGGTAAATTGAATATTCCACAAGCAAAACCAATTTCAAATGTGGACATTACACCATTGCCTCATGTTTTTGTATCAGATGATGCATTCGGTCTGTCGAAACACATCATGTGTCCATATGTTGGAAAATTATTGTCTCATATTAAAAGAGTTTTAAACTACCGATTGTCAAGATCTCGCAGGTATATTGAATGTACCTTCGGTATTATGGCAAACAAATGGAGAATATTTCATAGGTCTCTAAATGTCAGTTTAGAACTTGCAGAAAGTATAGTTTTGGCATGTTGTGTGTTGCATAACTATGTACAACAACGAGATGCGTACAGGTATCAAGATACATTTTATAAGGTGCCATTCGTTGACTTGTCTTAACTTCTCCACGGCCCAACATGTATGCAAAAGAAATAAGGGACAGATTTGCTCGTTACTTCGTCAGCGAAGGCAAGCTACCGTGGCAAGATAAAATGGTGTAAACAAGAGTGCAATTGTGAACACTTATGAGACAAGTATATGTTAATAATACAACATTACATTGCCCATTACAACAATACAGTGTAATTATGAACAATTAAATATTTTTCTGTCATGCATTTCTCTGTAGATACTGATTAGATATTATACACTATTTGTAATAGACATCACGTTAACAACTTTCTGTAAATAAAATTAAGATAACATAAATAAATAGCTTTAGTTACCTTTGACAGATATTACATCCAAATAGGCTTCGTCAGTAGTTACATATACAAACGTTTATTTGTATGTTAATTATTCAATTTTACACATAATTATTCGCATTATGCTCTATTATAAGTAATGCTATTAAATAGTAACTGCTTTAACTTACGACTAAATTTAGAGTTACAAGGTAAAACAGTTACTTATGTGTAACTGTACTAATCTACTGTGTAGTTTAACCTTAATATTAAAGTTGCCTCTTACCAAGAATTTTCTTCTGTTCCTCTGAACAAGCCTCTTCAGCAAACAAATCAACCAATTGCTGCCACGCTGATCTTTTTAATACTCTGTTCTTGTAGTCCGCACTTCCCATATCCCATATCACAGGACGACTTTTCACTTCTTCAATGAATATCTCGGTGTCAAACGTACGTTCCTCCATGATGAGAGCATCAAAGCACGCGCTAGACTACTAGGAACTCGAGGTGCGCGGCGGACGCGCGATCCTCGAGGAACCTTCGAGACGCGCGTTACGACGCGGCGTCATTCGAAGCGCGCGTTGCATGTGTACGCAGTCAACGGTTTATTGTTTTTCAACAGCGCGCGTTGTAACGCGCTGCCCATAACGCGCGTTGCAACGCTATCATGTGTACAAGGCCTAAGAGTCCATGCTGCTGCAAACGTCGTCGAACTGTTCGTGCAGATGGTTGTTGTCCTGCAAACGTCCCCATCTGTTGACTCAGGGATCGAGACGTGGCTGCACGATCCGTTACAGCCATGCGGATAAGATGCCTGTCATCTCGACTGCTAGTGATACGAGGCCGTTGGGATCCAGCACGGCGTTCCGTATTATCCTCCTGAACCCACCGATTCCATATTCTGCTAACAGTCATTGGACCTCGACCAACGCGAGCAACAGTGTCGCGATACGATAAACCGCAATCGCGATAGGCTACAATCCGACCTTTATCAAAGTCGGAAACGTGATGGTACGCATTTCTCCTCCTTACACGAGGCATCACAGCAACGTTTTTCCAAGAAACGCCAGTCAATTGCAGTTTGTGTATGAGAAATCGGTTGGAAACTTTCCTCACCAGCACGTTGAAGGTGCGCCACCGGCGCCAACCTTGTGTGAATGCTCTGAAAAGCTAATTATTTGCATATCACAGCATCTTCTTCCTGTTGGTTAAATTTCGCGTCTGTAGCAAATCATCTTCGTGATGTAGCAATTTTAATGGCCTGTAGTGTATGTTTTTGAGGGTGTCTGGATACTTTTGATCACATAGTGTAGAAAGGTAATTATGCGTCGACTTCATAAATGATGGCAGAAAAATACTGGTTGAATACAATAAATGATGAAAGGCAGGGCTGTTCCGACGACATTTCTCCACATAATCGACTTATCACTTGGCATCTCCCTTTTCCCACCATTTTTTCCGTGTACATTTCAGCTTTATCAGTTTTCGCTACTAAGTGTGATACAAATGTATGCAAGTCCTGCAGTTCGGCGCCAGTGGCGTCCCTCAGTCTGTTCTCACAAGCGGCGGCTTGTGTCGCTTGCGCCTTAAACCGGATCAGGTGAAAGGTATCAACTGAAGTAATACAGTCTGTAAATGAGTCCACGGTCATGTTGTGGTACTTTAATTGTAAAGGCGCGTCTAGACCACACAAATTTTACAGTCCATAATACCGGTTTGGCTGCTGCCACATTCAGATCCGTTACAAATAAAAAAACTGTGTTGTAACCAAGGAAGTTCACTTAGCTGAAGCAAAATCTGTAACAGGCCTGGTGGTACATAAGAAAAACAAAAAAAAATATCTATATGATTAACAGCCATTCTTACCTGAGCCTCCTTCCGCAAGCTCCTCCATAGGAAAACAAGAACTTTACGTGGAACCTGCGAGGTGGCGTCATTGAGATCCCACTCTGGACGTGTTATCAGTTATCGAGTTTTTATTTAATAGTCACTGTTTTGTTAATTTTCTTACACTTACAATTATGATTTAATTGTTTTGTCATGCTGGAAGGTTTCGATTTACAGATGTGGTGTTATTTTTAGAATTTTGGTTCTGGCTTTTACGCAACTGCATTTTATTTACTATGCCAAGCTAGGAGCTTCCCATTATTACTCTTTATACCTCTTACATTGATTTTAAGTGTGAATGTAATTCCACATATTGTATGTCAGTTCATATTATATTGTCAGATGCTCATTATTCCATGTGAAGTAACTTTTATTAATGACTATGCACACTGCATTTTAACTATAAAATACTAGTTACTCTTATACCCTAGTTATAGTGCCCTCTGCTAGCCTCAGTTATTTGTATACATAGCAGACGCATCTTTGCCATCACTAGCACTTAGTGTGTACCAACAAGTATAGATTTTGACGTTGATATGTACATCAAAATGTCTTATTATATGCATGGCTGTTAATGATATAAATAGATTTTTTATTTTTATTATGTATCACCAGGCCTGTTATAGATTTTGCATCAGTTAAGTGAACTTAGTAGGTTTTTTATTTGTAACAGATCTGAAGATAGCAGTAGCCAAAACCTGTAATATCGAATTGTAAAATTTGTGTGATCATGACAGACCTTTACAAATATACTGGCGAAAGGACACTTACATAAAGTAAATGCAATCTTTGACACGAAAGTGACTAAGAAACAATTAGACACCGTCGTTTAATAATAAAGTAAGTGTATTTGAGTTAGAATTTGTTACATGTGGTCTGCAAAGCGGGTACAACATTGATGAAGAGAAGTTTTCACCCTGACACTAAAGCTTACTGAGATGAAGTTACCTTGTCTCATAAGTTTTAAAGGACTACACAAATGGAATGCACAATACAAATTTTAATTATGTTTGCTATTGAAAGTACAGATATAGCAACTATACGACTTTCAAGTTTGGCTGCATTCTTAACAAAGGAATCTTGCGTGTACATGTGACTACAGCTAATGAAGATGGAAATTACACAAATTAGGATAAACAATTCTATGCTCCCAGAGGTGCCGACAGAGAAAGGATGAAAAGTATTCTAAGAGTTGTCACTCCAAGACAGTGATATCTTAAATTAAATTGCTTCTGCAAAGAAAATTTTGATTTAAACGGTAATATGTAAGATGTACAGGAATTACGTGTTTTGCGGACAACCAGATTAGAAGCTTTTTGCTATCGTGAGTTGGATAAGAGCGATTATCTGCATGTGGTAGTGCAGTGCCTGGATCCAAATGCAGAAGAGAAGTGCATTCAGCGTGTAGCGGTGCCGCTTCAGATCTTCGTGTGTTGCTCCGAACAGATTACTTTGTTAAAACAATAAGGCATGTAAGTTTGTACTTGTACTTCGACGAAACAGGATGCGTAGTTCTTTCGCAGCCAGGAGAGAAGGAAAGCAGAATTTATTACTGCGCAGGAGTAATTAATATTTAGGAAGGCATTCTATGTTCGCAATGCTAATTGCTGAGCATGACGCCAGTTCAGTTGCATCTTTGTTTGGATGTTTTAAACAATATTGTGTTACAGGAGGCGCCAAATGGTCACCTGTGTCTAGGATCGTACTGGACTGGAGGCGGGCTCGTGAATAGGACGTATTAGAAAAATTTTATGGTGTTAGGTTAGAAGTATGCGTGAACATCCTGTACACTGATATTGACTGGTTTTTAAGGATCAGTGTTCAGCTACACTCCATGTTTGTTGTGCTCATTTCTTGAAGATTACGAGTATATTAGTGCATCTCGAGAAACGAGGGCTTCCAAAGTGGAACATAAAGTTTATTATGATGGATATGGCTACAATCGTTTCTGCGAAGAAATTGAATGTGCTAGGTCAGTTTCACATGAATGACCATTCACTGTACTCAACAGACAGCTCTGAAAGCGAGTCTGAAGATCCTATGCCAGCGTGTATATGTTGTATGAACGAAGTAGATTTTACTGCCTTACCAAAACGAAGGTAGAAGAAATGTTGTTGTTGTGGTCTTCAGTCCAAAGACTGGTTTGATGCAGCTCTCCACGCTGCTCTATCCTGTGAAAGCCTCTTCATCTCCGAGTAACCACTACAACCTACATCCTTCTAAATCTGCTTAGTGTATTCATCTCTTGGCCTCCCTCTGCGATGTTTACCCTCCACGCTTCCCTCCAATACTAAATTGGTGATCCCTTGATGCCTCGGAACGTGTCCTACCAACCAATCCCTTCTTCTAGTCAAGCTGTGTCCCAAGCTCCTCTTCTCCCCAATTCTATTCAATACCCCCTCATTAGTTACATGATCTACCCATCTAAATTTCAGCATTTTTCTGTAGCACCACGTTTCAGAAGCTTCTATTTTGTTCTTGTCTAAACTGCTTATCGTCCATGTTTCACTTCCATACATGGCTACACTCCATAAAAATACTTTCAGAACTTTCAGAAAGGACTTCCTTACACTTAAATCTATACTCGACGTTAACAAATTTCTCTTCTTCAGAAACGCTTTCCTTGCCATCGCCAGTCTACATTTCATATCCTCTCTTCTTCGACCATCATCAGTTATTTTGCTGCCCAAATAGCAAAACTGATCTACTACTTTAAGTGTCTAATTTTCAAATCTAATTCACTCAGCAACACCTAATTTAATTCGACTGCAAGCCATTATTATCGTTTTGCTTTTGTTTATTTTTATCTTATATCCTCCTTTCAAGTCATTGTACATTCTTTTCAACTGCTCCCTAAGTCCTGACAGAATTACATCTTCAGCAAACCGCAAAGTATTTATTTCTTCTCCCTGGATTTTCATTCCTACTCGAAATTTTTCTTTTATTTCCTTTACTGCTTGCTCAAGACACAGACTAAATAATATCGGGGATAGGCTATAGCCCTGTGTCATCCCCTTCTCAACCACTGCATTCCTTTCGTACTGTCGACTCTTATAACTGTCATGTGCTTTCTGTACAAATTGTAAATAAGAAGAACTAAGAGAACAAATGTATCTTGAATGAACAAATATACCGTCCAGAATCCTTTCCATGGCGAAGATTTTGTTACGCATTTTTTTTAAAGGAGATATATGCCATTTGTGCCTTTCGTACTCTCGACTCTTATAACTGCCATGTGTTTTGTGTACAAATTGTAAATAAGAAGAAATAAGAGAACAAATGTAGCTTGAACAAATATACCGTCCAGAATCCTTTCCATGACGAAGATTTTATTACGTCTTTTTTTAAGGAGATATATGCCATTTGTGCCTTTGTGCTCTGGAACTGCCATAGATCTCCTACCTGGCGTAGAAGGCGTTAAGAAGTGCACCAATGAGTGCACCAGTGCAGCACTGGATCACTGGTTCAAGTGGATCAAAATGGAAATACTCCTTAACTTCAGGAAACAGGGAGTCGGACGGTTCTTACAGATAATGGAGACCCAAGTATGACCTGTTTTCAGAGTGTTGAAAATCAATGTTTCCCATCCAGTGGGAGAAATTGCAGGAGAGTCAAAAGAGAAGAGAAGACAGAAGTAATCTGAAAATAATGACAGGTCGAATGCAGAGGAATTCTGGCAAAGAAAAAGATAAGACAAAATCTTCTTATTTCACACAGAATTTGGATGTCGTGGCCGTTCAGTATTCTGTGGCAGTTACAAAGAAATGAAGTGCACAGGAAGTAATAACGTTAGCCGGCCAGTGTGACCGAGCGGCTCTAGGCGCTACGGTCTGGACCCGCGCGACCGCTATGGTCGAGGTTCGAATCCTGCCTCGGGCATGGATGTGTGTGATGTCCTTAGGTTATTTAGGTTTAAGTAGTTCCAAGTTCTAGGGGACTGATGACCTCAGAAATGAAGTCCCATAGTGCTCACAGCCATTTTTGAAGTAATAACGTTCCTGACTGTGTAAATGTATGTTTAAAGAACAGCTTGGTCAAGTATCCGACCTACCATGAAAAAAAGATGCAATGTGAATTTCCTTAGTTGCTGTTTTCCGTGACACGGTTGAGGCCCAAGAAAACAGTTCTTGTAAAGCGAGGATTATAAATCTCTCTTCGATTACAGCTGGCTGACAAATGTTGTTATAGAATGTTGTGCAGAAATTATCTTTTAGGGTCGTGAGAAAAATTTCTACATTGGCTCTCAGATAGATGGCAGTATTTGGAAAGGAGGAAATTGTAGAAATAATCCTATATATTGCAAGAATCTTGAAGATTTTAAAGAATTATCATTTCAGCAAAAGTAAATGGTATTAAATGGTGCCTGTTTGCAGTGAACATAAAGCTACAAGTAGCAATGTATGCAAAATGGGAAATGTGAAAATTGCCCATCAATGCTTAAAAACTTTCTTAGGTCGTGGTATTACGTGTCTGTGTTGAATAAACTGACCTGCAGGGACTTTAAGTTGGTCCATGTAGAACATTCGAGGCAAAAGATGGTTGGAGCTGTGAATTACTTGTCATTACTTATTTGAATAATATGGTTGTAGGAGAGTCGCTCACCGAAGGCGTAAATCCATCTAGTGCACGACAGTTTTGGCAACTAAGGCTGTTAGAGATGTCTCTAAATGTGCACCATAGATATCTTTACTGTGGTTTAGAACCAAATGAGTGCCAAACTGTGAAATGAATAAAATGGTGCGATTACATGCGAGATGCTGTGAAGTTTTTCGCAGTCCCAACAATATAGAAAACTTTGAGTTCACTTGTAAAGTGTGCAACGCCATACCTCCTTCTGAGTGAAAAGTGTGTTTCTGCATCTGCCTACAACAGTTGTTATACGGCTACTGGCGCGAACCACTACTTACCAAACCGAGCGAGGTGGCGCAGTGGTTAGCACACTGGACTCGCATTCGGGAGGACGACGGTTCAATCCCGTCTCCGGCCATCCTGATTTAGGTTTTCCGTGATTTCCCTAAATCGTTTCAGGCAAATGCCGGGATCGTTCCTTTGAAAGGGCACGGCCGATTTCCTTCCCCATCCTTCCCTAAGCCGAGCTCGCGCTCTGTCTCTAATGACCTCGTTGTCGACGGGACGTTAAACACCACTAACCTAACCTAACCTAACTACTTACCAAAAAGGGTAACGCACTGAGCTGCACGCCACTTGGGTGACGTGGAAACTGCAACAATTCTGTTACTGTTACTACGCTCAGAACTACAATTTCCAACAGAGTAGTTGCATTATAAGTCCGGCCAGCCACAGATATCTTCCTACTATCTGTGCAATTAAGTTATCAGATGAAATCTAGTAAAGTATCGAGTAGAGGGGTTAATTATGTTAGAAAGATTTTGAATACTGCCGTTGCTTACGTTTTGGGTTCTCATAACAAATTTAGCATACTGATACTAGTCGACATCTAAGCACCTTATTAATTGAGTTGTGACCAGTGGCGGATTTAGGTCCGTTTGGGTCATGGAACAGCAAATATTTTGTGTCACACCAATCCACCCTCTCCCCACAAAAATCATAACGATATAGCTAAATAAATTAAAAATATTATGTAGTACTAATGTTTTACCTCCATTAAAATTTGAATTTTATATAACTATAATCTCTTCCTTTTCAGTATTTGTCCCACTTTAGAGCACGATACACCCATTTGCATATATTCCACTCAATAGTGTCTTAAGAAATAAGTGAAAGAAAATACTAATCGCACAAAAGTGAGCAGTAAGAATAATATGTGGCGTTTAGCCACAGACGTCATGTAGGTACCTCTTCAAGGAACTGTGCATTTTAACTGCGTCATCATAATACATACCGTATATTTGCAAATGAATTTCGTCAGAAAGAAACCGTCCCAATTTAAGAAGAGCAGCGAGGTCTGTACCTGCAGCTCTAAAGGGAAAAATGAACTTTGTTACCCATTATTAAATCTGTCAGGGGCCCAGAAAGGAGTTCAATATGCAGTAACAAATCTTTGGTCATTTACTTAATAACATAAAATGTCTACCAGGCAAATTTTTAATAACCTAAAATCGTCTCTCCCACACGACTCCTTCTATTTCATGTGGCGAATTTCCATTTAAAAACTGGGATCGAAAAAAAAAAACATTTTGATAAAGTCCCATGTCATCCTTAAATAAATATAGCACAATATCTGGTGAAGTTCCCAACACACTACATTTTTTAAAATATTGTTTCCAAAACTCGACTTGCCCACTTTCTCACTATCCCGACTTGTGAGGCCAATTGCAGTACCTACATGTGGATGCCTGAATTGGTGAAGACAGTTAGCCTCTCACGAGATGTGAAAGCTGTTGCAGCATTCTACAGCATCGTCCTCCATCGTTTGGCGCCAGGTGGAAAGTTTAATTGACTTGTAGATCTGTTCCAATTGTCTTCCAAACTCTGTCTTTGTACTCGATATTCCTGCAGTTTTCACTTCCCTGATCGTAAAGAACAGGAAACTTACGAACTTCTTCTATTAGTCGTTCCACATCCAAGTTTTGTACACAGAACAGTCTTGCGCAGTTGCACAGCTCACAAGACAATTCTACCGTCAGGCCGCATCCGTCACGTGAAAAATTAAACACGGAGAATCCCACCCGGCCCGGCCCCAGCCCGTTGACGTTCCCCGTGCACGGCCCGGTCAAGTGGGGCCCGCCACATTTGTTTTAATGATGTATTTCGTTGTCCGGTCGGACGTGTCTCGGCACGGACACGTCCGCGGGCCGTGTCAGGACCGAGCGTCGGACGAGTGACGGCCGTGCTCCGGTCCGTTCCTGCAGGGGCCACACATGACGGGCACGTCCGTGTCTTTGTTTTTCCTTGTAGTGACTCGGACGCGGTCATCTGTGTTTCTGTTTGTGAAAGCTGTAAAACATGTTCACTAATTTTCGTAATAGTGAGTTAGGACTTACAGCACTTGCTTTAGACGAAGAGGAAAACGAACGAAGGCAAACAAGAAGAAGAAAATTATGGATCCACAGTGCCTGGAAAACAAGACCAGTACAGGGAGAGTTTCGAACATTATTTTCTCATCTCATAGATGATGAACTAAGTTTAATGAATATTTTAGAATGATGCAGTACACCTTGGTTCAAAAGGTTCAAATGGCTCTGAGCACTATGGGACTCAACATCTTAGGTCATAAGTCCCCTAGAACTTAGAACTACTTAAACCTAACTAACCTAAGGACATCACACACACCCATGCCCGAGGCAGGATTCGAACCTGCGACCGTAGCAGTCCCGCGGTTCAGGACTGCAGCGCCAGAACCGCTAGACCACCGCGGCCGGCGCAGTACACCTTCTGTGAACTTTTAAAGAAACTAGAAGAAAGACTGAGAAAAAACGACACTTTCTGGAGAGTATCAGTTTCACCCAAAGAACGACTGGCTGTTTTTTTAAGGTAGGTTTAAGAATAGTACACAGAATACTAATAAATAAGAAATTTTAAGGACAGCAATTTTATTACTTTAGTAATTGAAAGATAAATACATAAGTTAGTAAATAATACAGTCAAATTTCTACTAACCCAAGAGAAACAAATGAGGACTATTCAGTGAATTAGTTTCTGAAGCTGATGAGGGTGCAGGGGAACTTGGAGGATGATGGCTTTGGTTATTTATATACGAATTGTGGGAATCCCTTTGCAGATTCAAAAGCTGCTGTGTAGGTTCTGTTGACTCGTTTTCCAAAGGTGAAGGCTATGGTGTTGAAACAGATTTTGCTGAGGAATTAGAGGATGATGGAGTGAATTGATGGACTGATACGTCATTCATGAGTTTCTTCAGTTCAAAGTCTTGTACAATTGAAAAAAAACCTACTTTTAGCTTGATGAAAGAGTAGTGGATGCAACCATTTCAGGGCTGGTGCTAAACCAGCCAAAGAAGCATTAACTGGGTTTTGTATTTCTCTCTGTTTTTCAGCTTTTTTTCTGCCACAATGTAAACCATGAGCTGGCTTGATGCAGATTCTTGTGATTTAACCTAACACTGAAATTTTCGTTTCAGTGGTGGTTTCATAAACGTGTTCTTATTTGAAGTGACAGACGAATGAGCTGAGGACTTCTGGGAATGCCGAGTGTGCTCTGTCAAATTCTCTGTTTCACTACCCTGGGTTTTAATGATCCATTCTTCATCTGCAATGTCTTCTTGTGTAGACTCTTTTTCGTTTTCAACAATAGACTGCTCCTCTTGGGAATCTGTATTTGATTCTTGTTTACACTCATTATTGCCTTGCATGTAAGGAACATTGGAAACTGTTTCTCATTCTACCATGTAAGGTAGCAGGAACTTTAAAGAGATCTTCATACTTATATTTATGTTGATGAACAGCAGCTTGTCCTGAATCAGTTTTCCTTTTCTGCAGCGTCTTCCCTAGTTGGTCACGAACAGATGCAATTTTTTTTTTTGCATTCT
This sequence comes from Schistocerca serialis cubense, assembly GCF_023864345.2. Lineage (NCBI taxonomy): Eukaryota > Metazoa > Arthropoda > Insecta > Orthoptera > Acrididae > Schistocerca > Schistocerca serialis. The sequence continues at coordinate 482,829,720 of NC_064641.1, read as the reverse complement.
TCTATTCCCCATGTAGCAAAAATATTTTAAATCGCGTATTTATATTACAAGGATTAAAATGCTGCTAATATTTTATAGATTATACAGTATTTCTCATCTTATACAGTTCAATTTTTTTTCAGGTTCCTTGCTACAGGAGATTCCTTTAAAACTATTTCCTTCAGCTACAGGTTGGGAAAATCCACAGTTGGAGCTATCGTCCATGACACCTCTGGAGCAGTTATCGATTTATTGTTAGAAGAGGTGATGCCTGTACCGAATGAAGAAAAATGGAATGCTATAGCTGAGGAGTTTTGGACAAAACGGCAGTTTCCAAACTGCATTGGATCTTTAGATAAAAAGCACGTAACAATACAGGCTCCAAACAACTCAGGAAGTCTCTATTGGTATCACAAAAAAACATATTCCATTGTGTTTCTTGCTCTGGTTGACTCTTGTTATAATTTTATTGCAATGGATGTGGGAGCGTACGGAAAAAACTCTGATGGAGGCATTCTAGTAAATTCAAACCTTGGAAAGTCATTGGAAAACAATACGCTTAGCATCCCAAAGAGTAAAACTTAACCCGGAACTGATGTTGAACTTCCAATGGTAATTGTAGGCGATGAAGCTTTTCCTCTCAAAACATAGTTGATGCGACCATATCCTAACAACAACGCTACATTTAATTATCGTTTGAGTCGGGCAAGAAGAATATCCGAAAATGCATTCGGTATAATGCAATAGAAATTTCGAATATTTAGAAGAATCCTTCAGGGAGAACCTAATAACCTAACAATGACTGTGACGGCTGCATGTGTACTGTACAACTTTATTCGAAAAATGGAAGGTTATAGGGTGCCCGAACAGAGGATGGATCAAAAGGAAACTGCTGAGGGATCCAGAAGATCATCAAATCTTCGAAACCTATCTCCAATTCGTGGGAGATCAATAGATGCTGCATTTGCTGTACGAGAACAACTCAAAAAATTCCTGAATTCTCCACAAGGGACTGTGGAATGGCAAGAACATGTCACCTTGGCGATATAACGATGACATAAATCAAACATCTGTTTGCAAAATAAAAAGTAAATAAATATCTTTCGGGTATTAAAACTTGTATAGTTTTTATCTAACCTTTAATTTGTAGATCTGTTGCAATTGTCATCCAAACTCTGTCTTTGTACTCGATATTCCTGTAGTTTTCACTTCCCTGATCGTAAAGAACAGGAAACTTACAAACTTCTTCTATTAGTCGTTCCAAATCCATGTTTTGTACACAGAACAGTTTTGCTCAGTTGCACAGCTAACAAGACAATTCTACCGTCAGGCCATGTGCGTCATGTGAAATATTAAACACGGCGAATCCCGCCCGGCCCAACCCGGACTGTTGATGTTCCCCGGTCAAGTGGGGCCCACTACATTCCTTTTAATGATGTATTTCGTTGTCCGTGTGACGGCTGATACTCGGACGTGTCTTGGCATGGACACGGTCCGAACATGAGTGTCCCGACCTTAAACCAGAAGCTCAGATGATGTGACGATATTGGTTGCTGAGTTATCTGTCACTGCAGTAACAGGCAGACGTACATTACATGCAGAAGGCAGCTAGTTATTACTGACAAATGGTATCTGAAGAAAAATTCTCGGCGCCCATTAATAGAAAACTTTGCTCAGATATCAGTAGACAGGTCAAACCTGATGTTCATTTTTTAAGGGTTGCAAAAAGTGGCAGTAATTATGCCACAGCACTTTAGATGTAAATTATTTCATAGTTGAAGATGTTATTGAACTTTCTTTAATGATCGTTATATGCAGTGGGCAACATATTATAATTACTGGTGTACACAGACCTCTATGTTCCAGCATAGACATTTTTCTAGCTAATCTCTATACTCAGTATCTCAGTGGGAGTATCTCGGTAACAGCACTAAGGAAACAGCATTAATGGAAATGTGCCTTGGAACTGATATTTCAAATTAAAGATAACTTTCTAGAACTCCTGGGACTAACAATACAGGATACAGTTAAGTGGAATATGCATGCTCACTCTTTGGTAAGCACACAGGGTAAAAATATACTTGTAATACATACACTTAGCAAATACCGCAATAATACTCATGTACTGCTAACCATTTATCATACATTTGTCTCGTCCAATACATGCAACAGAAGTATGGGGAGCCAAAACAAAAGCAAACCATTGCAAGGTTTTACTGTTGCAGAAAAATGTTAATGCAATAATTTGTGGTCCAAAACCACGAGAGTCATATGATTTTTTTAGTTAAAGCTGGGATCCTAACAGTCTCACAGAGATGATATAGGATTGGGGCTGGACATCATTAAAAGAAAGGCGTTTATCGTTGCGACTGAATCTTCTCGCGAAATTCCAATGACCAACTTTCTCCTCCGAATGCGAAAATATTTTGTTGACACCGACCTACATAACGAGGAACGATCACCATGATAAAATAAGGGAAATCAGAGCTCATACGGGAAGATATAGGTGTTCATTCTTTCCGCGCACTATACGAGATTGGAATAATAGAGAATTGTGAAAGTGGTTCGATGAACCTTCTGCCAGGCACTTAAATGTGATTCGCAGAGTATCCATGTAGATGTAGATATATCTGTAAATTGATTATGGGGGCGCAAAACTTACAGTTTTAAATGTGACCTGCCCGAATGACACAAGAAACAAAGGCGAGTTTCATCTCATAAGTCATAGAACTGTACTATATAAAAATAGGCAGCTGTATGCAAGTCAGGAGGTAACATTACACTCAATCACATCCCTCCCCACTGGAAAATTTCAAGCCAGCTATAAAGAATATTGACTGCCAGTCGAGAATAAAATTTTATATAGGCTACATTTTCCATAAACATTTGGACTTGAGAAAGCTATCCGCAAGATGGGTTCTGCGATTGCTCACACTTGACCAAAAACGGAATCATGTGAAGTGTTGCAAGGATGGTTGCAGCTGTACAGGAAGAATCTGCAGGACTTTAAGCGTCGTTTCGTCACTGTGGATGAAACGTGGATACATTACTATATTCCTGAGACCAAACAACAATCTAAACAATGGGTTACCAAGGGAGAATCTGCACCAAAAAAGGCGAAGACCATTCCTTCGCCCAGAAAGGTTATGGCGACTGTCTTTTGGGATTAGCAAGGAATAATCCTCATCTCTATGTGGAAAAGGGTAAAACTCTTACAGGTGCATATTATTCATCGTTATTGGATCGTTTGAAAACCGAGCTGCAAGAAAAACGCCGGCGATTGGAGCAGAAAAAAGTCCTTTTCCATCACGACAATGCACCAGCACACACCTCAGCAGTTGTGGTAGCAAAATGATTGGAAATAGATTTCCAACTCGTTTCACATCCCCCCTATTCTCCAGACTTGTCTCCCGCAGATTACTATTTGTTCCCCAATTTGAAGAAATGGCTGGTAGGACAAAGATTTTATTCAAATGAAGGGGTGATTGCAGCAACTAATAGCTATTTTTCATGACTTTTACAGTTCCTATTATTCGGAAGGGATCAACAAATTAGAACAGCGTTGGACGAAGTGTATAAGTCTAAAAGGAGACTATGTCGAAAAATAAATAAGGTTTACCCCAAACACAAAAGTAGTTTTTATTTTTGCACGGACTTCTCAAACACTCCTCGTATAGTTTCACACACTTCCCATATTTTCGTTTGCTGGCAAACACATTACCATGTGCGACACATGGACAAGACGAGGGTGAAGAAAGTAATATGGCTCTGAGCACTATGGGACTTAACTTCTGAGGTCATCAGTCCCCTAGAACTGAGAACTACGTAAACCTAACTAACCTAAGGACATCACACACATCCATGCCCTAGGCAGGATTCGAACCTGCGACTGTAGCGGTCACGCGGTTCCAGACTGTAGCGCCTAGAACCGCACGGCCACCCCGGCCGGCGAGGAAAGTAATAGACCTTCGCTTCCACACAACTCGATTCGACCGCGAAATTCGATAGCAGTCGACAAATATGCTGAGCTTTCTAGCTGACTCGTATCTGTCATTTTGACGTCACTTCCGAGTGATTCCGGATCACAATGACGTGCTCGTAACGCTTCCCTTGTAGGGTATGAAAGGCATATGAGGGAGATCCAGAGATGAGGAGCATGTTTCGTCGCGGATTGCCTCCGCAGCAAACATGGTGGCAGGTGGTTAAAACCCTGGATTTGGGGTTGTAGTTGCCCCATACCAAGTGACTCCAGCACATGCAGCACATGGATCCTAAATGGTCTTGTTGCTCGTGGACGGTTGGAGAGAAGGCATTCCAGAGGTGGATGAACAACAGTATGGTCTGTAGGTGAAGTCAGACCTGCGAGGAACTTAAATGCCTGGCTCATCAAGAGGAGCTGCCATCGGATGGGGAGTCATGATTCTCCAGCATCAGCACACAAAATGGATACAGGGCTGGCCTGTAAGCACCTGTGGCCAACTTTATCCCCTCATGGTGAACAGCGTCAATTTGGGTAAGAAGGACTCGCTGACACATACACTGTGCTTCCATAATCTGGCTACGAACGCACGAATGCCCTATAAAACTGGAGCAGACGCACCCTGTCGGCTCCCCAAGACCCGTAGGTAAGGCACTTTGTGATATTCAGTGTTTTCTGGGTTCTGGCTTTCAGGTCCCTCAGGTGTGGTAACCACGACAGTCTAGCGTCAAAAATGAGGCCCAGAAACCTCACAAAGTCTCTAAAATGTAGGGTGGTGTCCCTCATATGCAAGTCAGGTAAATTAAAAATACGACGAGAATGATTAAAATGAATACACACACAATTATACGCAACTGAAAACCTATCTTTGAAATTCACTCTTCTAATCTCTTCACTGTGAGTTGCAACTGACAGGTCACTGTTAAACACTAGAGGAGGAACAGAAAACAGCAAAATCGTCCACAAACAAGGAGCATTGTACAGGACTCCTTACCGTTTATGGCTATGGCGAAGAGGTAACACTTAAACTACTGCCCTGAGCGACTCCATTCTCCTGCTCAAAACGATCTGACAAGGAGTCACCAACTCGAGTCCTGAAAAACAACAGGAGAGACTCTATGAAAATGGGGAGGTGGCCACGAAAGCCCCATTGATGCAGTGGCGCTAGAATATTGTGTCTCCAACTAGTGTCATACACCTTACTGATATCTATGAACACGCTAAGTGAATAGTGGCAGGGGCGACTAAAATGTGATATATATTGGAAATCCTAATAAAAATTTGCTGCTTAAACAATTAAAAAGAAAAATTTTGAAAGAATAATTGAAAAAATTGAGAAGTACTCATATTCTGGGTGAACATTAACTGGTACTAATATAAACAGACCTTCAATATTTAATACATATATTCAGTATTTAACATTCGTAAATTTACGTACATCCTTTCTTTTTTGTTACCGCTATTGTACATGGAGATTGATATGAGAATACTGGTTCCAGAATGCCCCTCCTCCGCTCGCGTGAATTCTTCTTGTTAGCTTCGATCCTCTTGATGCAGGATTCTCGGGGCGTTGCTGTATAGTGAACAAAAAATGACTGTGCGAATAAACTTTGCTATCTTGATAACAATTTTCAATGCACAATTGGAATATACATTTTTAAACAGTATAAAATCGGCGGAACTCGTAATACGCCCGCCCACTATTTGGTATAGAGACGAATAGAAGATCTAAAGGAATTAAAATACTGAAGAGCATCCATCTCCTTGTTTTGTTTGTGACCCTGTAGTATCGCTGGTACAAAATAACTTAGAAAAGAACGAGAGGAAGAAAAGAGAAATAATAATAATAATAATATGTTACATTGTAATTGACCCCCACTGTGCACTGACTCAGACGAAGGTGCACAGTTGCTGAGTTATTTCTCTTTTTGTGGGTTGATAACCCTGGCCGGTATGAGCATAGTCTTTATTTCTCGGCCATCAGAGTTATCCTCAATGATTAACAATTTATATAGCCATGTCAGCTCCCTTAACATGTACGTACAAAAATTCTCCTTCATAATGAAATGCTTGCTGTAAGCGCACAGTCCCATTATTGTCAGTCAGTTATCTGCCCAGTTAGCTTCCGAAGCACGCGCGCGCAGCTCGACGTCCATTTCACGTGTTTAACACGAAGTCAGAGTGCCCGTGTCATGCGTTCATATAGTCTTGACTGCACAAACTCGTGAAGCTCGTTTTCAGCGGCGCGATCCTTTGTGAAATCTTCGATGCGGTGACAACTGGTTTCCGTACCTGCGGTCCGAGGAAAGTATTTCACCTCGTGGCTCGCACTTGTTCAGTAGGGACACCAGCCGTAAATCCGACATCCGGCGACAAGGTAAGTTTCTTGCCGCTTCTAAGACGTTGCCGAGCACAGAAAATTCATGTTTTTACGACGCCGTCGAGCACAGAAAATTCATGTTTTTACGACGTTGTCGAGCACAGAGAATTCATGTTACACGAAGTATTGTCTTTTTTTAGTTTATCATGTGCACACCCACATATCTCACATGCACACTTAACACTTTGCAGGCAGGTTTCGTATGTTTTTGGGCTTTGTTTTTGAGCGTCTTTCATACTTTTGCATTACACAACATTTCTGTAGTGTCCTCTTCACATACTATACACATGACCAAAAAAAAAAAAATACAGCCACAAGAATAAACTTATCTTATTCATTTGCTTACATAGATTATAGTCTGATTGTAATTTTGTTTAGTACATTTTGTTAAATTATAATTTTGTTACTTTGTTAAATTCCAATTATATGAGTACACTTTTACTCTCGTTTGGTTTTACATTCTTGACATAACATTCATACAATAATAGATTCGTTTTTCCCTTATGGCATAAATTGGCGTACGTTTCTTTCCAATCCACAGTGATTTCTTGTCGGAGCATATTTATCAATTTCAAAGAATTAAAGAGGTAAACAATAGTCGCTACAATAGATTCTACGTGCTGCTTAAATAACTACGCGTGGCCTCGCCTCCCTAGCATTCACCAGGAAAGATCTACACACTACACAGTTGAGGAAATTTCACGAAAGGCATTTATGTGCTCAGTTACGTCTCTTTACTAGAATTAATTATGATCTCAAGAACAAAATAGTTTGTTGTTTACAAACACAACGCAAACCTGACGATACCAATCGTACCGAATATTTATTCAGTGTTTAAAGTGCACCTCAATATTTACTGAATATTTTCATCGCATAAAGGATAACCATTTCATATGCTGAGGCATACAGAGATGTATCATCAATACTATATGTCATGTACAATGGGCGTAAAATAGTGTTTGTATAAGTAGCAAACATGAATAAAATTTTCAATGTAAATCAGGTGTTTGACGCTCACAGTAGTTAGGTTTCGAATCCTTGGTTATTTGATAGTGCTCCACCTTAGGTCAGCATCGTGATATGCTACGTACTGTAGTTGTATTCTTCTATACATATTTTCACACTATCACATTCATACATATCACAAACCTACAGCCATATTTACTTGAGGTGCAGTCCTTGCTTATGTTAATATGGTACCTCAAACTCGACAAGCATTTATCTTTCTTCACTTTAGGACTTGTCAATGCATCGTTCCCTGGAAGAAAAAACTTAATACTAACTTAAAACTAAACCTTCATAGATAAGTGTCACTAATACCTCTTTCATACAGTATATACAACCATGTATTCATGTACTTCATTGTGCAGTCGTGCCATCACAAACTCATTTAATGTCATGTGTGCGTCTCTACTTAACTTATAAATCTGATAAATAAGGTGTACTATAGGCATGAAGCGAACTCCTATACATTTTGCCACTCGTATTGTCCTCGCTTCTTTACCTGCAGCCAAGAGTTTCCTGGTCCTCAATTATATAATTAGTGCATGTACTTTCAATACTTAAATTTGTAAATATGTAGATATAATGTACGAGGTAGCATAACTTAAGTAAATATCTCGTAGTTTAGGATTTCCTTTCCGTTTATATAATCCCTTAGCTTATCTTTGTTTGTGTGTATTGTGCAGATAGTCGTAGTTGTAGTACAGACTCTTCCTTAATTTTCTAGGTCTCATTCTATACAATAGGCTTTAAAACTACTAGTGCAGGAAGTAGCTCACTGGGTTTGTTTCTTTTGGGTGCTCCAACACTTTCAGCTGTGTCTGGCGCACACGTGCTTGCAGTTTGTTGACCAACTTTTCTCCCAATGCGCATGCATTACCACTAAAGTCGCGGCGAGTTGTGTTTTGCACTGCGCGCTACCGAGTGTTTCACAAGTTCGTTTATTCATTTACAACTGGGCTACGCGCGACATAAGTTTAATATTACTATACATGTATACAACTCAAGAGGGTATACAGCCCTTCTTCAGTATATAAACGTTCTCAAGTCTTTGTGTGGGCAAAGGCCCTTGTCCTTACCCATGTTCGCGTGTGCCAATCTGGATGCTCCTGGGTAGGGAATTTTGGTAATTATGTATGGTCCGGTGTATAGTAATTTCCACCTAAGGTTTACTTTTCCAATTTTTGTGGATTTGGGATGTGTTCTAAGTAACATCTTTTGTCCTATGTAAAACTGTGTTGTGCGTTTCAGCTTTCTGTCGTAAATTCCTTTCCTATATTTAGCCCAGGTTTCAAGGTTGATTACTGCTTGTCGTATTTTATCATCTGTGGTAATTCCGATATCGGTATCTTGGGTAAAGGTTTTTCCCATTTGTCTATCTGTTTGTAATTGAACAATAGCTCATTTGGTGCAAATGCATTTGATGTATGGGGAAGTTTGTAAACTTATAAGAAAGGAGTGACATATTCAATCCACTTGGCGTGTTTACGAGGTATATAGGTCCTCACAAACCTGTTGAATTCCATAAACGCCCTTTATATGGGGAACGCTTTGGGATGAAATTTGGATACTAAAATGTGTTTGATTCGGTTGGAGTCTACGAAGTCTTTCCAGTTAGATCCCACAAAATACGAGGGGGGCCCGAAAGTAACCGGAATCGTAATGCTGCACATCGTGTACTTATAGTAGCAGTTTGCGTCGCCAGAGGGCTGTAGTAGGAGCTCTGCTGAGTCTTTCTGCCACGCAGCGTCACCCAACAGTGAGAAGTGTGGTTTCTTTGGCAGTTCTTTGAGTGTGCCTACAGTGCAGACGTGACACGAGGAAATGGCTAGTTCTTACGAACAACGTGCGGCAGTGAAGTTTTGTTTCTTGCTCGGCAAGAACGCAGCAGAAACTGTTGCGATGATTCAGACAGCCTACAAAGACCATCCTCTTAGTAAAACGCAAGTGTACGAATGGTTTTCTCGGTTTAAAAAGAGAGAAATGGTGGTTGAAGATCAGCCCCGTTCCGGTCGACCTTCAACTGCTTGAAGCGAAGACGACATCGACAAAATCCGTGATCTCATCAGTGAAGATCGATGCAGGACAATCGACCAAATCGAGCACTTGTCCGGGTTGTCCTGGAGCTCAGTTCAGCGCATCTTGACCATCGATTTGGGGATGTGAAGAGTGGTAGCAAAATTCATGCTGAAGCTTCTTACCGGAGATCAAAGGGATCGTTGTGATCAAGCCTGTCTCAAAATGAAGGACGCGTTCAAAGATGATCCACATTTTTTCAACAAAATCATTACAGGTGATGAGTCATGGTGCTATGGGTACGATCCAGAAAGTAAACAACAGTCATCACAATGGAAGTCACCTGTCTCACCTCTACCAAAAAAAGCTCGACAAGTGAAATCGAATGTGAAAACGATGTTGTAGTGACTAAAAGGTCGTCCACGTATACTGTTACCTTACTCTTGTTCGGGCCCCAGCACTCTGTCAAGTGCAGAGATAAATACACCTGCACTTACGTTCAATCCAAACGGTTATACTTGAAATTCGAAGCTCCTGCCTCCACATACAAAGGCGGTATATTTTCGACTTTCTTCGGGTAGTTTTATTTGTCAGTATGAAGACCAGAGGTCGATTACAGTAAGAAATTTAGCATTGTGGAATTTCATAAGCTGTTCCTCCCAATTATCTGGAAGTGTTCGGACTGATACAATAATCTTATTAATGTTACGTGCGTCGAGGGACAAGCGCACCTTGCCATCTGGCTTAATCAGAGCCAAGATAGGACTACAATAAGGGGAAGATGAAGGCTGTACTATGTTCCATTCAAGCATCGTGTTAATCTCTTTTCTTATTGCTTCCGTCTTTGTCCATGGTTCAGCGTATGAGAGGGAACAAAAAGTTTCGTGAGGATACACTTCAATTTTGCATACGAAATCCTTAATAATACCTGTTCTTTTTTCAAATACATGTACATAAGCAAGTATCAGTTCCTTAAGTTCCGCATGCTGTTCTTTAGACAAGCACTTTGATTCACTTACCTTTGTGCTTATTGTGTCGACGTTCATTTCTTCTGCTGACGACGGTTCATTATTGTATGTGTTAAACTATGGGATTTATCAACTGAACTTCAAAGTCGTGAATAACTTAAGTTTTACATCTATTTGTACTTCCCCTGATCAGGTCTATTACGAATAATTGGTTACTTATAGTGAAATGACATTGGCCTTTTCCTATATCAATTTGTACTTGGTATGTCCTAAATGTGTCCATACCGATTAATCAATCAACTATTAATTTCTCTACTGTCAAAAAATTGCTTCATACAGAAAACTGTCCTAACTGTACGAGAATTAAGGTTTGTATCTTAATTCATTTCGATTTATGACCAGTGGCAGTTTGCACCTTGCAGTTTTCTACTGGCATTGTGGGCATACGTCCACCTTTCTTCAATTCTTGAAACAATCCCTGTGACATCAAATTAGTCGTAGCACCTGTGTCAAGTACAATGGGTGCATCAAGGTCAAATATTTTGGATTTAATAGTAGCTTGTGCCTTGTTCTCTGTCAAGTTTTTCTGCTTACCCTCACTACCATGATACAGATCATCTCTCACATCATTGCCATGATCGTATCTGATAAAGAAAGTCTCGTTCAAGCTCGTGCCCCCACTCCCCTCCAAGGCCACAGAACGGGGTCCTACCGTGACCGGTTCAAGTTTTCTGGCTTCGCGGTGGCATCGACCTCTAGGTTAGGCATAACTTCCGCTACGTTGACCCTTGGTGTTTGTTTACGACAATTATTGTCCTGAGAGGCTCTCGACTGAGATTCTCTTTGCCTCTGAGGTAGCACCTGAAGAACAGAGCAAGGCACGCTGTTGAAATATCGTGCGAGAACGACGCGAACATCCGACTGGATTCCCGAATATCCAAGATGTCAACAGATCGCCGGGAAAGCATGAAGAATTGTATATGTGTGTTACTTTGCTGGCCGAATTCCGCTGTCTGTGGGGTATTCGGCTGGCCGAATTCCGCTGTCTGTGGGTTATTCGGTTGTCTGTCGTTGTTTTGCGTTTGCCAAGCGATCGGCTGACTATTGCCGGTAGCTTGTGTCTGTACATATTGTACAGGCTGGCCATACGCTAATCCCCCAGAGTAGCTGTTTTTTGCGAAATTTATGCCCTTTTCTATTATATCAACGTTTGTATTTATGGCTTTCTCCATTGCCGCTGTGATTGCCGTTACCATTACCATAGGTCTCTGTGGGGTAAGGTTGCCATCCGTGCTGTAATAGGAATCCGTTATTTACTTGCTGGTCCGTAAATCTCTGTGTTGCTATCGGCGTATTAATAGGCTTCAGCTGTACTGGTCTCTCTTCATATATTGAATCTATTGAGTCCAGTACAGATAGAAAGAATTCAGTTTCCTGTTCCGGGATGATAATGAGTTTTTCTCTAATGTTGGCAGGTAGATGGCACTTTAAATTTTCAGTAAGTATACTTGTGACAACGGGTTCGTCCAGTATTTGGTTTTATTCAAATATTTTTCAAAATAGCCCCTTAAGCTTCCGTACTTGCTATTGAACGGAGCTGGGTTGAGTACTTCATGTCGGAGCCTCTCTTGTACGGCCACAGACCAATACTTATCCAGAAATGCCTTCTCAAACGGTTCATGATAGTGGTAACGTTCCGCCATGTCCGTAGCCCATAGCAGAACGTCACCCTGTGTGAATCCAACAACAAGTCTAATTTTCTGGTCTTCGGTCCTGGTACGAGGTAAAACATTTCGAAACGCTCTGATGAAGATCACAGGGTGTATCCTTTTCCCTTCAGAAGTAAATATCGGAAACTGTTGATGCCTAGTAACCCCTCATCTGCAAGTATTGTTGGCAAGCACACCGCGCTGTCAGTGACTGCTGAACAGCAACCTCTAGCTGGGTCAGGTTGTTGACAGTGGACCGAAATGTTCGGAAACTACACTGAAGTGGATAAGGAATTGTCTGGTCTCTAACAGCTTGACCAGATGACGGTTAACCATTCGCTCCACGGTCTTTCCTACACGGCTCGTTATGGCGATACTCCGGTAACTAGTAGGACATGTGCCTCCTTTTATGGTCTGAGGAGAGGTATCAAATTTGCCTCTCTCCATGAGTTTGGAAAGTGAACTGTGTGCCATATCAAATAAAAACGTTCGACGAGGATTTCCTTTGACACTGCTCGCAAATGTCAAAGCATGCAATACCAGATTTGGTCGTGACTGGATGCAGTAACGTGAGTCTCAGCGCCGATTACAGCTCCCATACAGTGAAAGGGCAGTAGTAAGACTCAGAAATGTTGCATCTGAATTCAAACTTGCCACTCTTTACCGTTGCATGGTAGCGACGAAACGCTGAATCCTGGCTTGTATTATCAGTAGTTTTTGCAAAATGCTCTGCCAGCGCCTGAGCGATATCTCCAGGCGTCGTTTGGAGACGCCCCTGTTTCAGCACTGCTGGTAAACGACTAGATTTACCGGAAATCCTTCCGATGGCTTCCCATACTTTTGTAGAACAAGTGGAATGGTTGATGGAGTCCAGGTTTTTTTTTTTTTTTTTTTTTTTTTTTGTGGAGTCCAGGAATGCTTGCCATGATCTTTTCTCACTCTCGTTAATTACTCATCGAACCAAGGGTGTACCCAGTATCTGAACTGGGGAGGGGGGGGGCAGGTCATACTAGTCTCAGGAAACAAGGACTCGAGACAACATACAGCACTTCGTATTAAATAAAACAGTAAACCAATGAAAAAATGCTTTTAATAAACATTTTAAATACAAGAATGCTCTTGTACAATCCGAGAAAACATGCAGCATTTCTTATTAAATAAAACAGTAAACTAGTGAAAAACTGTGAATATCTTCTAGGGGGGGGGGGGACAGCTGCCCCCCCCCCCCCTGCCCCTCGCTGGGTACGCCCATGCATCGAACTTTAGCTCTCGCGACTCGTAAGGCTGTGAGTTTGTCCACTGTTGGGCGGCATTTAAACCGTCGAAGAGCCACACGACTGTCCCAGGTCGCTAAACAGCACTCATCAGTCCACCAAGGTACAAGTTGCCTCTTAAGATGACCTGAAGATTTCGGAATGGATACGTCAGCGGCATAATCGATCACTCATGTGGTGTGGTCCACTCATTCCTGCATGTTGTTGCGGTGTTCAAACACAGTCGGCTGCCAGCTGGCTGGACACCGTCCAGTCTGCCCTGCTGATCATCCATTTTGGGGGCTTCTATTCAGTGGGTGAATGCGTAGTTGGAAATGGTCACTGAAATGCATGCTGTGAACAACTTCCCACCGAACAGAGTCAAAGTGGTCTGGAGAGCAGAAAGAGAGGTCGATGGCTGAGCTTAACCCAATAGCAGCACAGAAATGAGTTGCTGTGCCTGTGTTGAGGATGCACAGCTCGTGAGATGTCATGAGGCTCTCCAAAACCCGACATCGGTTGCGAGCAGAGGTCGAACCCCAGAAGGCAGAATGGGCATTGAGGTCTCGCACTAGGTGAAATTGCTGGGTGAAATGTTCTGTAAGTTCTATGACAGTCTTAGAGTCTATTGCATCTTGCAGAGGGAAATACAGTGAGCAAACAGCAATCCCCTGATACACATGAATTTCATCTGCAATTGCTTGCAGGTTGGTAGCCAGGGGGAGAGCAGAGGAGTGGTATGCGTTATTGACAAACACAGCGACTCCTCCCTTGGTTCTTTCCCCAGTCAGGACATCCTTGCAGTGTAGCATATAGCCCTACAGCACAGGGGCGACAGTATCTTCAAAATATGTTTCTTGTAAACACAAGCACAAGGGGCATGCCTGCACTTTGAGTTCCAGTTTCTCCACCCATTCATGTTCCACTGTAGTATGGGAACAACTTCATCAGTTTGGTTTTAATTTACCCCTATCATTGCAATGGGGAGGTGAAGCACTTGTAGAGAGAGAGGGAATGGAGGGGCCGCCTAGCTCCAAGGCATCTAACTCCATGATGTCCTCCTCATCAGTCAGACGTGCCAGAATAGTGACTGACGGCATCTGGGACAGCTTTTGACCTGAATGTTGTGAATCTTTCCCTGATGTCTGTTCCTTCAAGGATGATAGGGAAAGGGGGAATTGAGAGGCGTGTTTTCTTGATGCTCACTGTGGAAGTGTTGTTAGCCTTTCCTGTTGCATCTGCTTTGATTGCTGTGCCTTACTCAGTTTGCCTTCACATGAGTAGTAGGGCAAAGTTTGTGTCACCCTAAGTACCATTATCCATGGCGGCGATGTCATCCAAGATGGTGGCCATGACATCAGCTGATGAGGCAAATACCATTATCCAAGAAGGTGGCTTTTGGCAGGAAGTTTTACTTTTGGCAGAAAGATAGGTCAAATGGGCTACCTCCACTAACATAGCCCCCATTCCCCCCCACCCCCCCCCCCCACCCAGAAAATGGTAGGAAGTTCAAATTCCATCAGGACAATACAACACACCACAGCTACCTCCACTAACCTAAGTAAATGATGGGAAAAAAGGGCGCTTGGGCTACCTCCACTAACTTAAGTCACCTGACCACCACCTCCGCCTAGGAACTGGCAGGAAAGGGACTCGGCCTGTGCTGGACATGTCTTTATTTTCAGTCTTTATTTAAACAATTGTAGACAGTACCAACATCAAGAGTGTTCTCTGTGGGGTTTGCAGCCCAACTGACCTGGTACACAGTACTGCCACCAGAGGGTGCTGTCATCCCTTGTGTGAGTCATCCAAGAAAGTGGTCTGGAGGGGGGAAAATGACGCGAAAATGACTCAAACTGTGATGGGCAAATGGAGAGAGGAAGTAGTATATTTTATTTGTTTTTGGAACAATTTATTTAGGGACGGATTTCACGTTGTGCATTTATTACGCTGATACAAAACACGTGGTCTGATGTGCTCAGGGTCACAGTTTATAGCTTCCAGACCTGCAAACTACTCTAAGCTACCGAAATAACGCATGTTAAACGCTCTACAGACACATTCACTAATTCTAAACTGTCCAAATAATGCACTACACCGCACAGAGACATGCAAACTACTTGTAAATTATCAAAATAATGCAGTACACTGATGTACAGACACGAAATCAACTCGAAAATTACCGAAATAATGCATATATAACGTTCTGCCAACATGCGCACAATGCTTAAACAGCCAAAACTAATGCACTGCACAAACACTCAGTGCAGGTAAAAAACGCTTTCGAACTACAGTCAATCATGACATATCAGAGGTCCCAATGTGCATGCACGTCGACGCTGCCACAAGCCACCACCGCTGCCAAGCCACGCACAGGAGTCCGTTTTGGTTCTGCAGGCATGAGGTGGCGGCATCCCTTTCATACTTGACGTGTGAGCAATTCCTGTCGAAAACACGTGTTCACCTAGGCACCGTTGCTGATGCAATGACACATAGCTGCGGTGTGGGTTCAGTGCTGAGAGAGATGTGTGCATAGCATCTAAAAGGTTTGCAACATTATACTGACATCACAGGTCTCACAATAGAAATATATTTCACTGTGATCCTAACTGGACAGCCTGTTCGTCACTGAATTTACCCATCAAATTGCTGCCGGTGTGGGGGCACAGTCCACCATTGTTTTCTGCAGACGAGACTTTCATCGGCAAAAAACTATTTTTCTTTTTTACAGATAGTCATATTGCACGGACAGTTAAACCCTGCAAAAGAGCGCTACATGTCGTCAAATATGGAAATACTCTTACTCAATTGCACTCACTGAGAATGGGAGCGAAGACTGGACGGGAGGGAAGACCTATTTGCAGAGTGACTCACCCTTGCAGACGCTGCAGAAATCCGTTCCATTGCTTCCCCGAATAGCACAGGCTCCTTTCTCTTC
This sequence comes from Schistocerca serialis cubense, assembly GCF_023864345.2. Lineage (NCBI taxonomy): Eukaryota > Metazoa > Arthropoda > Insecta > Orthoptera > Acrididae > Schistocerca > Schistocerca serialis. Next base: position 482,813,496 of record NC_064641.1, on the reverse strand, counting down.
CTCGTGATCCTAATGGGACATTCGAGCTACGCCTGGCGGGTCTGGGGATTAGAATAGGCTCAAGGTATTCCTGCCTGTCGAATGAGGCAACTAAAAGGAGTCTCACACATTTCGGCCTTTATGTGATGGTCCCCTATAGGGTTTGACCTCCATTCCCGAACAGCGAGCCAACTGGGGAAGGGCGTCTTACATGGTGCATCATGTCCATCATGCCTTGAGATCTTTAGCCCACTTTCTCGTCGTTGCACAGCAGTCCAACTCATCCTCCATTTCTCGGGTGAGGACGACTTCCTGGGTGCGTTCTCCACCATGCAATATGCAGTGTCGCTTTTTGCGCTATCGATGACCATGGACTTCTTTGCACCTCATATCCAGCACAGTAGCCAGTTTGTTGTGGTGGGGCCGCCATGTACCCTGTTGGTTGTAGCCCCCGACAACACAGGAATCGCTGTGCTTATGCCTGCACCATTAACTCCCCACATATGCCAAGGAGTAGATGCCCATCGCCCTCAGGCATCGACACTGCCAGCAATGCCCATCCTGCCAGGTGGCCTTTGCTGTGGCCCCTGGTTGGAGTGGTTGACATCAGGGCAGATGACGTGCAATGAAGTGTACCACGTCATCACTTGCTGGTGATCAAACACCAGCAGTCTCTAAGCGTTCCAAGTCTCAGTATAATTCAAGGAAGTACGACCCTAAATCATTCCCCTCCCTGGCCACACCATGGGAGGAACGCCAGATTAAGGATAGCAGTAAACCTTATTCACCCCGGTACCTCATATGTACGAGAACTGATGGGGCCTCCTTTGCTTCAATGAAGCCACAGGTTTTTGTAGAGCATTTAGAGGACAAGTTTGGGCAGGTGGAGGGCTTGTCCAAAATGTGATCTTGGTCAGTCTTGATAACATCAGCATCCCCTGCACAGTCACGGACTTTACCCACTTATAACAGGTTGGGAGAGGTCACTGTTACCATCACAATGCATAAGAGCTTTAATATGGTCCAGGGTATTATATTCTCAGGGACCTTCTTTTGCAGTCTGACGACGAGCTGCGCGCCAATTTATAACGGCAAGGTATTCATTTCATGCGGTGCATACATTGGGGTCAAAGGGGTTATCAGGTTGCCAATGGTGCCTTCATCTTGGCCTTCAAGAGTGACACCTTACCTGAGAAGGTCAAGGTGATGGTCTATCGCTGTGATGTCAAGACATATATCCCTCCCCCAATGTGGTGCTTTAAGTGCTGGAAGCTTGGCATATGTCTTCCTACTGTACTTCCACCATTACATGTCGAGATTGTGAACATCCATCACATCCCAATAATCCATGTGCCCCGCCTCCCATCTGTGTCAACTGCAGAGAGCATCATTCACCTTGCTCGCCAGACTGCAGGATTTTACAGAAAGAGAGGAGAATCATGGAGTACAAGACCCTGGACTGACTGACCTACACTGAGGCTCAGAGAAAATATGAGTGCCTACATTCTGTGGCTATGACCTCCTCATAGGCCACCACTACAAGAACAGTTGTAGCCCCATCAGCTCCGCATTTTCCAGTTGGCTCTCAGAGCCAGAAGGCTATACCTGCCCAAACCCAAGGAGCATCGAGAAAAGACCAAAAAGAAGACCTCAAAGACCAAGGAAATTGTGGTGGCACCAACACCACTGCTACCTACAAGCTCTGCGTCTGGGGATAAGGTGGAGATTCTGGCTTATACTGAGCACGTGGACCTCACCAGACAGTCAGACACAATGGATATAGACTGCTCAGGGAATAAGTCGGTGGCAGCAGGTGACCCTGAGGCGTCAACTACCTCATTGAATGTTCTATGCCTTCCCAGTCTCACGATGATGTCATCCTCCAGTGGAATTTCGGTGGTTTTTTCCACGACATAGCTGAGCTATGGCAACTGTTTACGTTTACACCTGCTATCTGCATTGCCCTCCAGGAAACCTGGTTCCCGGCAATGCGGACCCTGCCCTCCATGGCTATAAGGGATTTACAGGAACTGCAGCGACTATAATCGAGTGTGAGGTGGAGTTTGCGTCTATGTCCTAAACTCAGTATGTAGTGAAACTGTGCACCTTCAAACCCTTCTTGAACCTGGGCTGTCAGAATCAGGACGACACAGGAAATAACTGTCTCCAATTTATGTCTTCCTCCAGATGGTGTAGTACCCATGAATGTATTAGCTGCACTGATTGATCAACTCCCTAAATCTTTCCTACTTTTGGGAGATATTAACGCCGATAACCCCTTGTGGCACTGTGCTTACTGGCTGAGGCAGAGATGTCGAAACTTTAGTGTCACAGTTTGATCTCTGCCTCTTAAATACTGGGTCCGCCACACATTTCAGTCTGGCTCGTTGTAGTTACTCGGCCATTGATTCATCAATTTGCAGCTCAGGACTTCTCCTATCTATCCACTTGAGAGCACATGGCAACCTGTGTGGTAGTGACCACTTCCCCATCTTCCTGTCACTGGCCTGGCGACAGGCCCACGGACGCCTGTCCAGATGGGCTTTAAACAAGGCAGACTGTGAAACTTTAACCTCTGTGGTCACTGTTGACTCTCCCCCAAAGAGTAACATCGATGTGATAGTTGAGCAGGTGACTTACAACACTCGTCACTGCGGTGGAAAACGCGATCCCACGCTCTTTAGGGTGCGCCCGGCGAAAGGCAGTCCCCAGTCCCTTGGTGGTCGCCGGACGTCGCTGAGGCAATTAAGGTGCGTTGGGCGAGCTCTACAGCGGCATAAGCGCACCCTTCCCTGGAGCACCTCATAGCCTTTAAGTGGCTCTGTGTCCACGTTCGACAGCTTATCAAAAGACAGAAGCAGGAGTGTTGGGGGAGATACGTCTCGACCATTGGGTGCCATATGTCACCTTCCCAAGTGTGGACGAAGATCAGACGTCTTTTTGGATACCAGACCCCAACAGGTGTCCCTGGCATTAATATCAATGGCATGTTATCTACCGACACAAACGCGATTGCTGAGCACTTCGCTCAGCACTAAGCTCGAGCCTCTGCATCGGAAAACTACCTGCCAGCCTTTCGCACCCTCAAAGAGCGGATGGAAAGCCAAGTCCTGTTGTTCACTACACGCCACAGTGAACCCTATAATGCCCCATTTACAGAGTAGGAGCTCCTCAGTGCCCTTGCAAATTGCCCTGACACAGCTCCTGGGACAGATCGTATCCACTGTCAGATGATTAAACATCTCTCACCTGACTACAAGCGATATCTCCTAATCATCTTCAACCAGATCTGGTACAATGGCATCTTCCCTTGCAGTGGTGGGAGAGCACCATCTTTCAGGTGCTTAAACCCTGTAAAAACCCACTTGATGTAGATAGTTATCGGCCCATCAGCCTCACCAAAGTTCTTTGTAAGCTGCTGGAATGTATGGTGTGTCGGCAGTTGGGTTGGGTTCTGGAGTCATGTGGCCTGGCTGCATCTCAGGGTGGCTTCCGTCAGGGTCGCTCCACCACTGATAATCTTGTGTCCCTCGAGTCTGCACTCCGAACAGCCTTTTCCTGACGCCAACACCTTGTTGCCGTCTTTTTTTATTTACGAAAAGCGTATGACACCACCTGGCGACATCATATACTTGCCACATTATACGAATGGGGTCTCTGAGGCCCACTCCCGATTTTTATCCACAGTTTCCTGTCGCTTTGTGCTTTCCGTGTCCAAATTGGTGCCTCCATAGTTCTCCCCATATCCAGGAGAATGGGGTCCCGCAGAGTTCTGTATTGAGTGTATCTCTATTTTTAGTGGTCATTAATGGTGTAGTAGCAGCTGTAGGGCCGTCCGTCTCATCTTCTCTGTATGCAGACGATTTCTGTATTTCGTACTGCTCTACCAGTGCTGATGTTGCTGAGTGGTGCCTACAGCGAGCCCAAGGTTTCCAGTTTTCGGCCGCAAAGTCATGTGTTATACACTTCTGTCAGCATCGCACCGTTCATTCGGATTCCAGAGCTTTACCTTAATGACGATCCACTCACTGTAATGGAGACATATCGATTCTTAGGGCTGGTTTTCGACGCCCGATTGACTTGGCTCCTCACCTCTGTCAGCTTAAGCGGAAGTGTTGGCAGCACCTCAAGGCCCTCCGCTGCCTGAGCAACACCAAGTGGGGTGCAGATCGCTCTATGCTGCTGGAGCTCTACAGAGCCCTTGCTCAATCCCATCATGACTATAGGAAATAGCTTATGATTCGGCAGCACCCTCAGTGTTGCGTATACTCCACCCAGTGCACCACTGTGGCGTTTGCCTAGTGACAGGAGTTTATAGGACGAGTCCAGTGACCAGCGTCCTGGTGGAGGCCACAATCCCTCCATTGAAGGTTAGGCACGCACAGTTGCGCTCCAGTTATGTTGCACTCATTTGTAGTTCTCCTGTACATCCAAATTACTGTCTCCTTTTCCTGCCCACAGTGTTTCATCTCCATCATCGGCGTCCCAGTTCAGTGCTTACAATTGCAGTTCATGTGTGATCCCTTCTCTCCAAACTGGAATCCTTGCCTTTACACCTATACTTGAGGTTCGCAAACACCTCCATGGTAGCTGTGGCTTTGCCTGGACCTTTCACATGGCCCTAAGGACTCAGTTAATCCTGCGACTCTGCGCTGTCACTTCCTCTCGATTCTCGCCATGTACTGGGGCCATGAAGTGGTTTACACCGATGGCTGGATGGCTGATGGTCATGTTGGCTTTTCCTATGTTCATGGAGAACATACAGAACAGCACTTCCTGCCAGATGGCTGTAGTGTTTTCACTGCAGAGCTGGCGGCCATATCTCTTGCTCTTGAGCACATCCACTCATGCCCACGCGACTCATTTCTCCTGTGTACTCACTCCTTGAGCAGCCTACAAGCTATCGACCAGTGCTACCCTCGTCATTCTTTGGTAGCGACCACCCAGGTGTGCATCTATGCCCTGGCATGGTCCAGTCATTCAGTGGTGTTTGTCTGGACCCCAGGTAACGTCTGAATCCCAGGCAACGAACTTGCCGACAGGCTGACGAAACAGGCTACACGGAAACTGCTTATGGAGATTGACTTCTCTGAAACTGACCTATGTTCAGTTTTACACCGCAAGGTTTTGTGGCTTTGGGAGATGGAATGGCATAACCTCAGTATGCACAAAAAGCTGCCATTAAGGAAACTACGAATGTGTGGAAAACCTCCACGTGTGGCTCTCACAGGGACTCTGTGGTTCTCTGTTAGCTCTGCATTGCCCATGCATGGCTGACACGTGGTTACCTCCTCCGTCATGAGGACCCACCTCGGTGTCACAGCGGCTCACGAATAACTGTCGTACATCTCTTGCTGGACTGCCCACTTTTAGCCCCTCTGCTATGGACTTTTAACTTTCACAGCACCCTACCTTCGGTGTTGGGCGACAATGCCTCAACAGCAGCTTTAGTTTTACGTTTAATTCGTGAGGGTGAGTTTTATCATTTGCTCTAAGTTTTAGCACATTTCGTTTGTCCCTGTGTGTCCTCCATCCTAGTGCTTTTAAGGCGGGGATTATAATGTGTTATAGAGTAGCTGGCTTTTCCTTTTTATCCACATAGTCAGGCAGCCACGGTAACCCACTTTCTTTTTTTAAACTCTTCTACCTGTCTCTTGCGTCTTTGTGGCTTTCTGGCCCCCATTAGTCTATTTAAGCGTTTGTTGCCCTTCAGTCGTTGTTATGGTTTTTCCTTTTATTCTGTTTTGTGTTGTAAGTCTCATATTCTTATTCTCAACCTTGTGGCATTGTTTCTTTCACAACAAGGGACCGATGACCTCGTAGTTTGGTGTCTTCCCCCCTCTTTTAAACCAACCAACAATCGAGCTGCGACTAGCCATACACACGTGCTTATCTGCTCAGCGTGGCTGACGCATCACTGTGAAATGCGCGCGCATAGCTACAACCCATCACAAGCACATCTAAAAAACGTTCTGAATGTTAAACTGGTGTCACATGGCTATCTAAAATATAAACCAAGTCATTCTCTCTGAAATTTTATAGTGTCGCAGAAATAGTTAATGCTCGCTTTTGTAGGAGCTTTCATGATGTCTCAGCTTGTATGCATGGAAATTCTTGCCCTAACAGTACCCGTTTCCGAAAATAGCGCAGAATAACGTCGAATGCATTCTTCCTCGCAGTCCTAATGTGGCACACTGTCCGTCACATGTTATCTTTCCTGCTTTCGAAAAACACAAATGTTGTCACCGCTATGTAGACTCCTATATCCCAGCACAAAGGATGTCTTGTGAATCAATGGGGCTTTATGATTGGCTCTTATCGAATTCACCCACCAAGTTACTGATGCCACCAGTGTGGAAGCACTGTCTGCCTTTTTTTTTTCTTTCTGCAGACGAGACTTTCAGTGGCAAAAAACTATTTTACACAGATTACCATATTGCATCAACAATTAAACCTTGCAAAGTGCCCTACATATTGTCAAATACGGAAAGACTGTTACTCAATTACACTGCTCTCCCACTGAGGACAGGAGCTTGAATATTAGAGCATGAAACCGATCTGCAACCCAACAATATATCACCGTGTACTGTGACGATGTAGTAAACATACAATTCGCATCCTGTGCCATACAATATCACCCCTTCTACATCATTTGTATGTATACCGCAAAGACAGACAACATACGCACATGCACTGTAGGTATACTTGCGGCACTAGATATTTCCCGCAGGGTCGGGTGGTCATCCACTCCCAATGCGTGACCAGAGTGCCCTCTGTGGATCGAAGTCACTTTCAGAACTGTTGTGCAAAGACGGGCTTCTTTCCCCCTCAGCACAAATGCATTACTGTTTCTGGTCTGGACCTCCTTGCTTGCTTGCTTTCCTACACGCATCTCCAGACTCTGGGATTACAAGAAAATATGTAATTCGCATTATTTGCTAGAATATCATACAATTTTCGTAGTACTTCTCGATATCAAGCACATAGCAATATCCCTTGCATAGCAGTATCACTTGTGCAACATAATTCCGAAAATGTAGACTCAGGGTGTATACGACCTGGGACAACTGGGAGATCCAGGAAAAACCTGGGACCTTTTTCATCTGTGAGAAAACCGGGAAAATCCCGAGAATTTTTTAGAATTCCGGGAATTTTTTTGTTTTAGTTTTCAGTTAAATTGTTGTAATTTTGACTGGTAAGAAACAATACTCTAACAAAGGATATTACTGTAGCCCCTACTGCAGAGTAATATTGAAGCAATAAATAAAACTGAAGTTGCAAAGCAAATGCGCCATATACAACAATAAACACAGTGCTCATACAAGTGTCTGCCAACAGCAAAATGTGTGAAAGGCTTTAGGAAGACTGTGCAATGCTTCATAATAACAAATTGCCTCCGATGAGCGTGATGTCACAACTGTTTACCTTTGATTCATTTGAGGAGTTGCGAGCGGGCTCGTGCATGTGTAGTACCTTCTCCCGCTTCTGGCTACAGAAGTGTGGCTGTTAACTGTACAAGCAGTAGCAGTAAGCAGCAAGATGCTGCCCAGAAAAATTTTACTGGCACATTCAAGGTGCCAGATTCACTGGGGGCAAACCGGGGTATCTGCCCCGGGTGGCAATTACATGGGCTCGTGGGGAGGGGGGCGGGGGAAGGTGCCAAATCATATTCTTGAGAAAAAAAAACCTTGTTTCACAAAGTGCCTAGTATCCAGTACTAGTTGGTCTATCGATTATTCATGTGATTTTGAAATGCATCCCTGTTGGTTTTTGAACAAATTCTGAGTTTATTCCCGAATGAATCATAAGTTGATTTTTGAATGCATGCATAGTGTACATCATGTCTCTGCCAGGGGAATCCCCCTCGCATCTAGAAATAAACTTTACTGCAGACAGAAGGGGACGGGGCTACACTAGTTGAGCGGAATAAAGCTGAACGGGTGAATGCCAATCGTTGCTTGTTTATGTGGTTGACTGGGTTTGTCGATGATCAGCGTTGTTATAATTACCAGCTAATTCCATAGATTCAGATTACCAGAGTGGAAATAAACGACTAACAGGAATAACATGTAAAAAGGTTTATGTATTATCTTCTCGGTATAGCCAAGAAAATGAAATTTTGATGGAAACTTTTTGGTCAGACCGATACACTAGTAACGGCCAGCTGTATAGATCCCAGTAGCAGCTGCATAAGGTCTATTCTGGGAGTAGCGCGGAAAACGCGTTGTACAAAGACGTAATAACGCCTAACCGGAGAATAAACGCGGGATAACTAAGCCGTTGATTGTGGCAGGGTTAATGAAGTTAACTGGGGAATACGTTTTGACACTGGCAGGAATAATTACAAATTTGGTGATGACGATTGTTTGTTAGAACGAGGAAGAAGAGACGGGGATATCACACAAATTATGGAAAATTATGACGATTCCAAATTTATATAAAAATTTCCATCTACTACTTTTCGATCTCATCCTTGAGAAGCTGGAGCGTATGAATGAAATGTGGAACTATTTCCGAACATAAAACTTTTTGCTTGTAGTAAGTCTAATAGGCATTTGATACTGGTGCTTTGTGAATTATATTGTCGTGTTAAAAAAAAAAAGTGACCGTTTGTGCCAAAACAATCTCGTTTATTCGGTGTGTGTAACAATTGCTGCAATATTAGACAGGCCTATTTCGTTTTATCTAGCAGACAGTGACAAAATACACGTAATCAGATCGAGAAACCACACCAGTCTTGAGTACAGTTTGTATTAACTGCTTTTTCAGTATTGGACAACTACATTTCGTTTTTTCATGTAGCAAAACGTTTGATGAAGTTTGATGAGGTAATAGATTCTTTCGCAGAAACGAAAGCACCCCATATAAAGCTATAGCAAAGTTAGAGAGAAAAGAATGCTAGGACTTCAGGATTGAAGAAATGTATACTCTCTTGCTTGTCACTTGTCTTTATTGGTTTCAAGTATCCTCTATTTAATTTTATTTCACACAAACATGAAGTTATTATCTAATAGGCAATAAAGAGTGCAAATTTTCTGAAGAGTTCTTCTTCTCCAAGTTATATATAATTTAATTCAAATGCTCGACGGCGGAAGGGGTGTGGGGGCGGGGGGTGGCACCACTATCTAGTGTTGCTGCGGTTTGGAAATATCGTTGATCCTGATGCACAGAGCAGTCTGAGTTGTTGTGGGGAGATGGGTAGTCTCAACGTGACCCGTGTTTACGTTTAGTGAGTTTGCTGTTTTCTCTTCGTTTATTGCTCTCACGTCAAATGAAAACAAAACAGATTTCTGTGGCCGGGAGCTAGCAAGTGAATTAAAATACATCCACATAATTATGGAAGGCTAAAAATGTTATTAGTTTCAGAATTTATTTTGTTTCCACCTTTCTGACAGTCAAGCATTAATCGGCTTGCACAACAATGAAGTTATTTTTGTCGGTTTGCTAAAGAAATTTGGCTTTTATTAATCTTTTACACTGAAGCAGTCAATTTATTTGAAACGAAGTGTTTAATTCCACACTACTGGCTAGTTTTAACTGTTCACTGCATTTCAAAATTGCATCTTTTCATCTTCCAGCGCGTATGGCATTATGCCATAATAAAGAAGCAAACATGAGGTAATACAGTACTGGTCTTTCTTTCTTTCTTTCTTTATCGTCGCCTTGTCCCACGTCACGTAGGGTCGGTGTTGCTCTTCTGGATCCTTCTCCTCCATAGTACTCTATCCATTGCCTCTTCCTTCTTCCATCCTTTCTCCCTTAGTTCCCCGGATATCTTATCCTTCCACCTCTTCTTCGGTCTTCCTCTCCTTCTCGCTCCTTCAATCTTTATATCTTCAACTCTGTTTCCGACATACTCAAAAATGGTTCAATTGGCTCTGAGCGCTATGGGACTTAACATCTGAGGTCATCAATCCCATTGAACTTAGAACTACTTAAACCTAACTAACCTAAGGACATCACAAACATCCATGCCCGATGCAGGATTCGAACCTGCGACTGTGGCTGTCACGTGGTTCCAGACTGTAGCGCCTAGAACCACTCGGCAACTCTGGCCAGCCTCCGATATACTCTTCCCCTTTTCTCTGTAAGTGTCCATACCACCTTAGTCCGCTCTCTTGTATCTTTTTCCCCATGGGTCCCACTTTCACAGCTCCTCTAACAAATTCATTTCTAACCCTGTCCTTCCTTGTTACCCCACACATCCACCTCAGCATCCTCATTTCCGCCACTTCCATCTTCCTTTCCTGGGCTACTGTGATTGGCCATGTCTCTGCCCCGTACATCATAGCAGGCCTTACCACCGACTTGCACACTTTCCCTTTCAACCCAGTGCTGACCTTCTTGTCACACAACAAATGGTTCAAATGGCTCTGAGCACTATGGGACTTAACATCCGAGGTCATCAGTCCCCTAGAACTTAGAACTACTTAAACCTAATTAACCTAAGGACATCACACACATCCATGCCTGAGGCAGGATTCGAACCTGCTAGCGTAGCGGTGGCGCGGTTCCCGACTGTAGCGCCTAGAACTGCTCAGCCACCCCGGCTGGCGTCACACAACACTCCACTCATTTTCCTCCAGTTGTTCCAACCGCAATTTATTCGGTGTTGTCTCTCGCTTTCCAGTCCTCCGTCCCTCTGTATGTATGACCCCAGGTATTTAAATTTGCAGACCGATTTCAGCTCATCATCCTGGAACTTGCAACACCTCATCTGCACATCTTTCAGTGCTAAATATTCTGACTTTGTCCTGTTAATTTTCATCCCTCTTTCTTTTAGTGCCTTCCTCCAATCCTCCAGCTTTTCCTCAAGTCTGTCAATACTCTGCTCACAAAGAACCACATCATCTGCAAACATCATATTCCACAGCGATTCCTTCTTCACATCTTTCACCAGCACATCCATAATCAGGTCAAAGAGGTGGGGACTAAGTGCAGACCCTTGATGTACCCCTACTTTTACTGGGAACTCCTTTCTAATGCCCACACTACTTCTCACCCGTCATTGCTCCTCTGTACATTTCCTTCACTACCCTCACATATTTCTCTGGCATGCATCGCTCTCTCATGCTTCTCCATATTTAGTCTCTTGGGACTCTGTCATATGCTTTCTCCAAATCAATGAAAGCCATATGTAAATCGGCTTGCAGCTCCCCGAGTCTCTCCACTATCCGCCTTAAAGCATGTATTGCATCAGTTGTTCCTCTTCCAGGCATGAACCCAAACTGTTCTTCACACACCACAGTCTCCTTGCGTAATCTTGCTTCTATAACTCTTCCCCAAATTTTCATTGAGTGTGCCATCAGTTTAATACCTCTATAGTTACTGCAGTCCTGCACATCACCTTATCCCTTAAATATTGGGATCAGTACACTAGTTCTCCACTCATCTGGCATCTTCTCCTGTCGCCAATTCTTCTTCATTAAATCCCAAAGGAGCTCAATTCCCTTTTTACCGAGACACTTCCATACCTCAACGGGGATCTGGCCAGGGCCAACTGCCTTCCCATTTTTCATCTTTTCAACTGCCTGTTCGACTTCATCTCTACTTATATCCATCGTTAATCCTTCGTTTGCCCCTCCTCCCTCAGTTTTCACTCTTACATTTTCTTCATTTAGCAATTTCTCAAAATGTTTCAACCACCTTTGGATTATTTTTCCATGGTCATGCAGAATTATTCCTGTTTCATCTTTCATTTGTTTTATTGCTGTTAGGTCCTTAGAAGCTTTATCTCTTGATTTGCCTATCCATATCAGTTGTCTCATATCCTGATTTTTCTATAGTTGTTCGTATGCCTCCCTTACTGATTCAGCTTTAGCTTTAGCCACGGCTCGTTTGGCCCCCTTCTTTGCACTTTTGTATGCTTCCCATCCTCAGCACTTTCGGACATATCCCACTTCCTCTTAGCGTCTTTTTTTTCCTTCACAACCTTCTGCGCCTCTTCATTTCACCACCATGCTTCCTTCTCTTTTGGCACCCCTCTTCCAGATGTAAACCCAAACACTTCCTCCCTGGTCTTTCTTATAACAGCACTATTTATGTTCCAACACTCCTGCACACTCTCTGCCAATTTTACCTTTTCCAGTACTTTTTCACTAAACTCCTCTCTCAAATTTTTATACTTTAATCTCCACGACTTAATTTTCCTTTCACATTGATTTATGTGCCTCTGTCTTTTACACACTTTCATCTCACAGTCCACTACAATCTAGTTATGTTGTGTTGCTATTCCTTCACCGTATATGACCTTAGTATTTCGCACCTCCCCACCATTTTTCCTTCTACATAATATGTAATCAATTTGGCTTTTATTTTCGCCACTCCTGTATGTTATTAGTTTTTCTCTTTTTCTTTGGAAGTAGGCATTGGTAATCACTAGACCAAAAGCCATTGCAAACTCCATTATCTTTTTTCCTTTCTCATTTCTATCGCCATACCCCCATCCTCCATTCCACCTCTCTTCCCCACCTTTCCTTCCGCCAACATGACCATTTAGATCCCCTCCAACTATCAGTCTTTCATTCTCTGGTATTCCGACCATTACTCCATCCAAATCTCTCCAAAATTTTTCCTTCTCGTCCTCCAAACATCCCGCTTGGGGTGCATAGGCTGTCAGCACTGTTACCATTTCTCCGCCAAACATCATCTTAACATACATGATCCTATAATTTACTCTGCTGCCTTCACATACCTCTTCTTGAAGCTCTCTGTGCAAAATAACTCCAACTCCATTTCTTAATTCCGGGCTCGCACTACTATAAAGTAGCTTATAGCCTTCAGCTAAGATCTTTGCCTTATTGCCCTTCTACCTTGTTTCTTGCACACACAAAGCCTTTATCTCCCTCCTCTGCATCATGTCTACTATCTCTCTTCCCTTTCCCGTCATCGTTCCACGTTTAGAGTTCCCACTCTGATCTTGAATACCTTTGGATGCTTTGCAAAACGCCTCACCCGGAGACCCGAATGGGAGGCTATTAGCCCGGAACATTTATCTAGAAGCATCCATTTGGCAATGTTATTACAGCCGGATGCCCTTCCTGCCGCCAACCGCCTTCCCTTGTTAGAGGGGCGGAGGCTTGCTAGTTTTGGTCCACCCTGGGTATTTTATTTCCCCAGTACCCACCGTATCTGGTGAGCGTTCCCATATCCATCACCCGGGGAGGCGCCAGATGGGTGACTAGCAACTGCAGACGGAGTAATACGGTACTGGTACCCCAAGAAAATTTACGTCTGAATCTGGACATACGAATGTGCACTTTAAGCCGAATTATGCATTTTAGTATGGTACACGAAATTCCGATACTCTTGGAGTATCCTCTAATGTCTTGTTTCTTTTATGACATAATGTAAGATCTTTTAATGTTTTACACGTGGCCGGCCGAAGTGGCCGAGGGGTTCCAGGCGCTGCAGTCTGGAACCGCGCGACCGCTATGCTCGCAGGTTCGAATTCTGCCTCGGGCATGGATGTGTGTGATGTTCTTAGGTTAGTTAGATTTAAGTAGTTCTAAGTTCTAGGGGACTGATGACCACAGAAGTTGAGTCCCGTAGTGTTCAGTGGGAACATACGGGCCTCCTGCGTCATCGCAGCTGCGTAGGCGCGGTGACTGGCAACTGCTGAAACGAACCAATTTCTAACACGTCGCGGGAAGATATTGCGAATGGTTGTTTGAAAAGCGTTATTTTCAAAGTAAATTTACTTTTACGCAATACAAACTATGTGCGAGAATGTACGATGAATTTCTTAAATCACAGAGCGTTTGACTCTCATTTAAAAATCAACACTTTGAGGACGACGATTTAGAAGAATTCCGAGCCCAGAAGATCTGACATTTATGTCGTTGTTAAAAATTTTACTGGCACATTTGTGTGATGTATCTTAAAGTGTAAGACGTGAAAAAAAGATCAACATTATATGTGAAAGTTTACCTTCTCTTGCAGCTTTGAGACTAATATTATCTGTGAAGCTCTTCTTTTCTTGTAGAAACACTATGCATATTAATTTAAACCATTAACATTTCCTATTTGAGAGTTCGCACTACTTAACAGTGATGTTGCTATTGCCTGACTACATCACATGTCCAATGCTCGGATTATCTGCTGTCATCAGTTGGGGAGATCACGTGACATGAGCTATGACTGATTTACAAAAAGCACATCGCAGTCTCGATTTCAATGCTTTGGAAAGTAACATACGGTGTTTGGTGGAATTCAAATTTATACTTTCGTAATACGAAAATATGCAGCATACATGTTGCTGCACACCAAATATCTTTCCAACAGTTTGTTTTTAATTTTTTAATACTGAGTGTGGTTTTCTAAAGGGCCGGGAAATACTCACTCGTGTATAAAACCTTCACCATTCAGATGATTCTTAAGTTTTACTGTTCTGAGGAAAATATACTGTCACTTAACATGGAAAAAATGTGTTTTCACCCAGGAGAAAATATATTTTTAACGGGGAATCCGGGAAAAATCCGGGAACTTTCTTTTTGTTGTCCACATATACACCCTGAGACTGGAAATTATTTCTCTAGAAACCCTGAACTTTAGCTAGGTGTAGCGTGCTGTAAACCATAAAGTAACTAGAAACTTATTCTGTCTGCAAAGACCTTTACGTGAAAACTCGAAAAAAGAAAAGACAGCAATCTGATACTTCCACTCGCAAATATCAATGTTGGAGACATCCCTATTAATTTACAAAGTCAAATAAGGTGTTTCTCGTATCTAGAGAATCGGCACACGTGTCTTCCACCTGCTAGATCCACAAACCACACTCGATCTTCTCTCAACTAAATAAAGAAGTCAAATGCGAAAAAGCAGTCAACAGAACAATTTACGTGGGAGGGAATAATGGCCCAGCACAAACAAACATCCATAATGAATCTTATCAAATTTCCACTTGATCACATAAGCTGTCCAACACAAACTAAGTATTAGTTCGCTATTTGGCCATCTAGAGGACTACACGTTTAAGTCAACTACATTCCTGCATTGCAACAGCCCTCTCCATTTGGCCGATCCCTGCTGTTAGCGGGAAATGTGAATCATTCCCACCACAGGCCATGCATAGACAGAATCATCCTACGAAATCGGTCACATATATATTTGATCACTATACTTACAATTAAGTGTTAGGATCGCGGTTTCAGTTGAATGACATTCGACGATGAGCGAAGTATCAGAAATACACCCTGCTGACGGCTATGGCTCTGGAAATAGAAATATCTGTACCATTATTATGACTTGACATACACCTCCCCTCGCCATCATAGTATTCCACCTCAAATCCATACCTTCCTTACGACTGGACAAAGTCATTTCCTTTCCACAGGAGGCTACCTGCAGCCCTGCGAAGTGATGTGGCCGTCAGCTGTCAAATCATGCACAGATGCCCATATGCATGAGGCAGCGACACCCCTTTCATACCTGATACCTGAGAAATTCCTTTCAAAATACATGTTCACCTAGGCATGGTTGCTGACGCGACTGAGTGGGAGTGCAGACACTCGAGGGACATGCGCGCCATCACAGCCATGAGCAACCGCTGGACACAGGTGAAAGTTGCCTCTATTTTCAAGTATACAGTCAGTGTTACACTGACATCACAGAACTCCAAGTCATGCTCACGCAGCTCCCAAATGCGAGACACCTCCGGGCACCAAGTGTCTTTACCGTTGATGACAGAGTAGCACAGGGCACATTGTCCCAAGCGTGACATGACAGACGCATCTAACCGTGCTTAACTGTAAATAGCGCAGAATAACATCAAATGCACTCTTCCCAGCGGTCCTAATGTGATACCCCAGTCCATCAGGTGTTACTCTTCCTGCTTTCGCCGGCCACTGTGGCCATGCGGTTCTAGGCACTTCAGTCTGGAACCACACGACCACTATGTCCGCAGGTTCGAATCCTGCCTTGGGCATGGCTGTGTGTGATGTCCTTAGGTTAGTTAGGTTTAGGTAGTTCTAAGTTCTGGGGTACTGATGACCTCAGATGTTAAGTCCCATAGTGCCCAGAGCCATTTGAACCATTTGAACCTTCCTGTTTTCAACACACACAAACGTTCCCATCGCTATGTAGAGGCTCCTATATCCCAGCACAAAGGATGTGAATGAATCGAGCATTATGATTGGCTCTTATCGAATTTACCTGCCGAATTACTGATGCTGTCGGTATCGAAGCGCCATCCACCTTTTCTTTCTTTCTGTAGACGGGACTTTCAGTGGTAAAATTATTTTGCACAGATCGCTAAATTGCGTTGACAGTTAAACCTGCAAAGTTGTCCACAGATCATCAACTACATACGAGACTCACAAAAATATGGGAAGCCAGGAACATATTTACCACTGTAACCACAATTAAATATTACGATTGCTGCTACAGTCTGACACCGATCAATGTACAGGTAATGTCTCCTCTTGACGGCTGTGCTTCTAGATCAGATCTCAGTATCTATAGCGCACATAAATTTCCATGTGAAAAATCTATCTCATACGCTCACAGTTATCGATGTGCTGAATCTATACGTCCCTCATGATAGGACACACAGTCATCCTCTCCAGTCATGCCACAACATAAGCCACAGTAACTTTACAATGCAATGTACAGGGTGTTACAAAAAGGTACGGCCAAACTTTCAGGAAACATTCCTCACACACAAATAAAGAAACGATGTTATGTGGACATGTGTCCGGGAACGCTTGATTTCCATGTTAGAGCTCATTTTAGTTTAGTCAGTATGTACGCTCAATGGAGCACGTTATCATGATTTCATACGGGATACTCTACCTGTGCTGCTGGAACATGTGCCTTTACAAGTACGACACAACATGTGGTTCATGCACGATGGAGCTCCTGCACATTTCAGTCGAAGTGGTCGTACGCTTCTCAACAACAGATTCGGTGACCGATGGATTGGTAGAGACGGACCAATTCCATGGCCTCCATGTTCTCCTGACCTCAACCCTCTTGACTTTCATTTATGGGGGCATTTGAAAGCTCTTGTCTACGCAACCCCCGTACCAATTGTAGAGATTCTTCATGCTCGTATTGTGGGCGGCTGTGATACAAAACGCCATTTTCCAGGGCTGCATCAGCGCATCAGGGACTCCATGCGACGGAGGGTGGATGCATGTATCCTCGCTAACGGAGGACATTTTGAACATTTCCTGTAACAAAGTGTTTGAAGTCACGCTGGTACGTTCTGTTGCTGTGTGTTTCCATTCCATGATTAATGTGATTTGAAGAGAAGTAATAAAATGAGCTCTAACATGGAAAGTAAGCGTTTCCGGACACATGTCCACATAACATATTCTCTTTCTTTGTGTGTGAGGGATGTTTCCTGAAAGTTTGGCCATACCTTTTTGTAACACACTGTATACACATTTTACACGAACAATGCAGTTTTCTTTTATATCTGTACAGCACCCAAAAAAATTATGGGATGCCTACACTCACACCAGCTATATGTCACGATGCTCCTCAGTCCTAGGGAAGCACCATCCGCCTTTTATTTCTTTCTACAGACGTGACATTCAGACGTGTTGTGTATGCGATTTAAAGCACTGTCTACTTGCGATCGTTAACGGTAAACCTGTAGGTCATCAGAGGACTTCCATCTCATGTGTAATGAAACGTGACACATTCCTCTAAATGAACTATGATTTATGCCATGTACTCCATCACCCTGTCGCATCTTGGGTGTAAAATCAAGACTTCAGTTTCATAACTAAGTTAGCAATAGCTGTTTGTGGGGCACCGCACTCCCCATGTGTACATTTATCTGACTGATGTGCTGTTTACAGAGTTAGTGGGGGAATGACTTGTCATTTTCACATGTCGAACACTGCTGCTATGCGTTTATCTGTTTCCTTGTAAGAGGTATTCCCCGTTACTAATGATCATTTTATATAGGGCCCATGCAGGCATAGTATAATTTCTGAACTGTGATCGGGTGTGAACAGTGGTCGCTATACATCTCTGGAAGGCTATATTGTGCTCGTATCACACACAGCCAATGTTTTAAGGAAGTAGTTTTTTCGTTTTATGGTTCGATACCATAATTTATCGTAGAGAAACCGGGAAGTAGGATGTATGTCAAGCACTTGAAATGTATTTCTTACATTGGAATATTAACAGTGTTACCTTCCATAAGACTGATAGGTTGGAAACTCAAGCGATCTATCATTATAGTCCATTTTAAGTGCGGAACATTGTAGCCTTAGGAGTGCGTGTGTTTATATGTTCTCTCTTTCCAATACCTTCCAGGTACTGATCCTAGACTCTGGAATAATACTTTAAGATTGATAGCTTGGTTGATTTACGTACAAACGCTTCGAACTCCTTCGTGTGTGGAGCTCCATCGCGCGTAAAAATCACCCATTTCTTGTTCTTCTTAACTGTCTGCTATTACATCATAACACTTTCAAATCTGTTATTATACTTCGATAAGGAGTGCTAAACTCCTCGACATAGGTGCATCTCGAGAAATCTTGTGCACTTGAATGGGCAAGGACTCAGCAAGTTCTATTCATTCACGAGACGTGGAATGTAGCGGTCTACTTCTGGTCGGTTGCAGATTAAATCGATAATGGTGCTGCAGGGTGTGTTGGCAAAGACCGTGTGAGGGGGTCTTTCAGTCTGTGACTCTCATCAGCGTAGAGATAGATCGTAAATTAAGCACTATGCTCGAGGTGTTAGAAATATGTAGAGTGCTGTATGATATACTTTGATGATGTATGTGTTCGAGAATTAACAATAAATGGACGTACTTCACAGTCATCTATCTACATCCACAATGATACTCGCAAAGTGGAGAAGCGGTGGTTTAGCTATGTTAGTGAAACTGGGAAACATTGTGTCACATCACTGGTCAGTGTTGAAATTACTGTATAATTGAAACTTCCTGGCAGATTAAAACTGTGTGCCCGACCGAGACTCGAACTCGGTCGGGCACACAGTTTTAATCTGCCAGGAAGTTTCATATCAGCGCACACTCCGCTGCAGAGTGAAAATTCTCATTCTGGATACTGTATAATTGCTAAAATTGTTCACACTATCAACTGTAATGCTTGTTATTTCAGTACATCGGTGGTGTCTTTTCCATCCCATCCATCCACTGACACGCTGTTGGTTAACACATAATGTTTGACTGACAATGCTTGTTTTGAGTTGGAGAAAGAGTTTTGTGGAGGGGTGACACCTTCTGGCGATGGCTAGCACTAAAACAGTTATCGCATACATGACTGCAGTATGAGGAATCAGTTAAAATGGAATGCAGAGCCATCAGCTATGCCGTCACTGTGACAGATGAGTTTAAATGTAGTGCTCGTGAATCACCTTCAGACTGCAGTTTTGAAACCCCCCACAACGCCGCAAAACTCTTCCAATTTCCACATGTTGTAACTGAATTTTACTTAAAATCATCCAGTGAGTGTGGTGTGTTATGATAATAGCAGTAACAACATGATTTACACTGTGCAACACCTAGTTTTCTGGGAGAGGTCATGGATCAGAATGCGTTAATGTCAGTTTAGAACCTGAAACATACCTCGAAGTCGTGGCGGAAAAACAAAATGTTTGGCGGTGTAGAAAGCATGTTAGAGCAGAAAAAAACAATGTTTCAAACAACGAGATAGGGTCACAAGCCACGTCTCTTGCGACTTACAGTATGGTCCGCGGGATATGATCATCCTCCTACAGTACAGGTTATGAAACTTTAAACTGGTCTGTGCAACTGATCAATATCTGTATATTTAACAGGATCGTCACATGAGCTCGATGCCTGCATGCATGCGGTATTTGTTATCGATGTATGGGAGGGGAGAGATGCGGTAAAAATCTTATCGAGTTCTCTGTTGGGTGAAGTTAGTGGAGCTTTTATAGTTGGTAATATTTCTCTGTTGGATGATACAGAATAATGAAGATAACTCGTTGGGAAGATAGATGTGAATGGACGTGGATCTGTAGTATTTGTATGTAGTTTGGGGACGCATCATAGTGCAGTAGCAAAAATCTTTGTCCTTCTCCCAGTTCCCGTTTCCATCGAATGGTAAAACCACAGTCCTGTCGCAGAAACGCAGCGTAACCTGTTTCTACGTGGGTTGCAGTAGGTGGTAGATATATTTTCCTCCGACTCCTGCCCAGTTCCGACTTAAATTGGAACGATCACATGCGTAAAGCTGGAGAAATGGCAGCAGTTGCAAGATGCATGGGGGCTACCTAAAACGAGATGGAATTTTACTGTAGCACATAGGTTCGAGAAAGGTGACTCGTTTCGAGATATGAGAGTGCCAGAAATATGATTCACTAGTGGCTGTAATCAATAAAGGACTTCTCCATAGGATCCAAGCAGGTATGTGCTTGACGGGAGGACTTAATTCCAAATACCAGACAGCGTTTCTAGTGTATAGCGTAGCACTAGAGATGTGAAAAGCTAGTGTACATTTCTTACGACCTCAATCAGCACACCAGCCAATGTTTGTGATCCTCCTCAATCAAGCATCGCCTATAGCCCAGTCGATGTATCTCCAAACCTCTGACATGGCATCGAGATAGAATGCGTTACAAGTAATATATATCTATATATGTACATATATATATATATATATATATATATATATATATATATATATATATATATATATATACATACACACACTCCTGGAAATTGAAATAAGAACACCGTGAATTCATTGTCCCAGGAAGGGGAAACTTTATTGACACATTCCTGGGGTCAGATACATCACATGATCACACTGACAGAACCACAGGCACATAGACACAGGCAACAGAGCATGCACAATGTCGGCACTAGTACAGTGTATATCCACCTTTCGCAGCAATGCAGGGTGCTATTCTCCCATGGAGACGATTGTAGAGATGCTGGATGTAGTCCTGTGGAAGGGCTTGCCATGCCATTTCCACCTGGCGCCTCAGTTGGACCAGCGTTCGTGCTGGACGTGCAGACCGCGTGAGACGACGCTTCATCCAGTCCCAAACATGCTCAATGGGGGACAGATCCGGAGATCTTGCTGGCCAGGGTAGTTGACTTACACCTTCTAGAGCACGTTGCGTGGTACGGGATACATGCGGACGTGCATTGTCCTGATGGAACAGCAAGTTCGCTTGCCGGTCTAGGAATGGTAGAACGATGGGTTCGATGACGGTTTGGATGTACCGTGCACTATTCAGTGTCCCCTCGACGATCACCAGTGGTGTACGGCCAGTGTAGGAGATCACTCCCCACACCATGATGCCGGGTGTTGGCCCTGTGTGCCTCGGTCGTTTGCAGTCCTTATTGTGGCGCTCACCTGCACGGCGCCAAACACGCATACGACCATCATTGGCACCAAGGCAGAAGCGACTCTCATCGCTGAAGACGACACGTCTCCATTCGTCCCTCCATTCACGCCTGTCGCGACACCACTGGAGGCGGGCTGCACGATGTTGGGGCGTGAGCGGAAGACGGCCTAACGGTGTGCGAGACCGTAGCCCAGCTTCATGGAGACGGTTGCGAATGGTCCTCGCCGATACCCCAGGAGCAACAGTGTCCCTAATTTGCTGGGAAGTGGCGGTGAAGCCCCCTACGGCACTGCGTAGGATCCTACGGTCTTGGCGTGCATCCGTGCGTCGCTGCGGTCCGGTCCCAGGTCGACGGGCACGTGCACCTTCCGCCGACCACTGGCGACAATATCGATGTACTGTGGAGACCTCACGCCCCACGTGTTGAGCAATTCGGCGGTACGTCCACCCGGCCTCCCGCATGCCCACTATTCGCCCTCGCTCAAAGTCCGTCAACTGCACATACGGTTCACGTCCACGCTGTTGCGGCATGCTACCAGTGTTAAAGACTGCGATGGAGCTCCGTATGCCACGGCAAACTGGCTGACACTGACGGCGGCGGTGCACAAATGCTGCGCAGCTAGCGCCATTCGACGGCCAACACCGCGGTTCCTGGTGTGTCCGCTGTGCCGTGCGTGTGATCATTGCTTGTACAGCCCTCTTGCAGTGTACGGAGCAAGTATGGTGGGTCTGACACACCGGTGTCAATGTGTTCTTTTTTCCATTTCCAGGAGTGTATATATAGCGGCAGTGGCGTGAGGGAGTTGCAGATACCGATTTCATACCACATACCTTAGCTGAATTACTTTCTAAATTGGGTAATTTTATTACGAGGTTGCACCATTGGTGACGTGTAAGTGCACTGTTGGTCTGATACTATATACTCCAACGATCACCATCTGTATTCAGTGTTACAGTATTTGTCTGGACAAAAAGCCACTTCATTCAGAGGTAATGTCGTACATCGCTTTGTAAAGTGGGTAGAGCTTTTAACATGGATACTTGTATGCACCTTTAGAACCAAGACCGCTATGTCATTCAACTGAAACCTCGATCCTAACACTTCATTGTAAGTATAGCGATCAGATATACAGGGTGTTACAAAAAGGTACGGCCAAACTTTCAGGAAACATTCCTCACACGCAAAGAAAGAAAATATGTTATGTGGACATGTGTCCGGAAACGCTTACTTTCCATGTTAGAGCTCATTTTATTACTTCTCTTCAAACCACATTAACATGAAATGGAAACACACAGCAACAGAACGTACCAGCGGGACTTCAAACACTTTGTTAAAAGAAATGTTCAAAATGTCCTCTGTTAGCTAGGATACATGCATCCACCCTCCGTCTCATGGAATCCCTGATGCGCTGATGCAGCCCTGGAGAATGGCGTATTGTATCACAGCCGTCCACAATACGAGCACGAAGAGTTTCTACATTTGGTACTGGGGTTGCATAGACAAGAGCTTTCAAATGCCCCCATAAATGAAAGTCAAGAGGGTTGAGGTCAGGAGAGCATGGAGGCCATGGAATTGGTCCGTCTCTACCAATCCATCGGTCACCGAATCTGTTGTTGGGAAGCGTACGAACACTTCGACTGAAATGTGCAGGAGCTCCATCGTGCATGAGCCACATGTTGTGTCGTACTTGTAAAGGCACATGTTCTAGCAGCACAGGTAGAGTATCCCATATGAAATCATGGCGGTGAATCGAGGAAGTACAGTACATACTGACGAAACTAAAATGAGCTCTAACATGGAAATTAAGCTTTTCCGGACACATGTCCACATAACATCTTTTCTTTATTTGTGTGTGAGGAATGTTCCCTGAAAGTTTGGCCGTACCTTTTTGTAACACCCTGTATATGTGACCGATTTTGTAGGATGATACTGTCTATGCATGGCCTGTGGTGGGAATGATTCACATTTCCCACTAACAGCAGGGACTGTCCAAATGGAGAGGGCTGTTGCAATGCTGGAATGTAGTTGACTTAACTTTGTAGTCCTCTAGACGGACGAATAGCGAACTAATACTTAGTATATGCTGGACAGCTTTCGTGATCAAGTGGACAAGATTCAATATGTATGTATGTTTGTGCCGGTACATTATTCCCTCCCATGTTTTTTTTCCAGTCTTTGATCACAATGTCAATTATTTTGACGATTCCCTCCCATGTAAATTGTTCTGTTGACTCGTTCTTCACATTTGAGTTCTTTATTTAGTTGAGAGAAGATTGATTGTGGTGTGTGCATCTAGCAGGTGGAAGACACGTCTGCTGGTTCTCTAGATACGAGAAACACTTTATTTGACATTGTAAATTGTAGGGATAATTCGGAATCTGTTACATCTCCAACATAGGTATTCACGAGTGGAAATATCAGATTACCCTATATTTCTTTTTCGAATTTTCACATAAAGGTCTTTGCAGACAGGATAAGTTTCTATTTACTCTATGGTTTACAGCATACTCCACATAGCTAAAGTTCAGTGTTTCTAGAGAAATAGTTTCTAGTCTATATCTTCGGAATTATTGTCGCACAAGCGATACTGCTACGCAAGGGATATTGCTATGTGCTTGATATCAAGAAGTACCGCGAAAATGGTACGATTTTCTGGCAAACCATGCGAAATTACATGTGTTCTTGAAATCTCAGAGTCCGGAGATGTCTGTAGAAAAGCAAGCAAGCAAGGAGGTCCAGATCAGAAACAGCCACGTGTTTGTGCTGAGGGGGAAATGAGCCTGTCTTTGCACAACAGTTCTGAGAGTGACTTCGATCCACTTAGGGCACTCTGGTCACGCATTGGGAGTGGATCACGACCCGAACTCGCGGGAAATATCTAGTGCCACGAGTATACCTACAGTGCATGTGTGTATGTTGTCTGTCTTCACAGTATACATATGAATGATGTAAAAGGGATGACTTTGTATGGCACAGGATGCGAATTGTATGTTTACTTCATTGACATGGTACACGGTGATATATTGCTGGGTTTGAGATCGGTTTCATGCTCTAATATTCAAGCTCCTGCCCTCAGTGGGACAGCAGCGTAATTGAGTAAGAGTCTTTCCATATTTGACTATATGTAGGGCACTTTGCATGGTATAATTGTTGGTGTGATATGGCGATCTGTGCAAAATAGTGTTTTGCCGCTGAAAGTCTCGACTGCAGAAAGAAAAAAAAAAGGTGGATGGTGCCTCCACTCTGGCAGCATCAGTAATTTGGCGGGTAAATTCGATAAGAGCCAGTCATAAAGCCCCATTCATTCACAAGACATCCTTTGCACTGGGATATAGGAGTCTCTACATAGCAGTGACAACTTTTGCATATGTTGAAAGTAGGAAGGATAACACATGACAGAGTAGGATGCCATGTTAGGACTGAGAGGAAGAACGCGTTCGATGTTATTCTGTGCTGTTTTGGTAAACAGATTCTGTTAGGCCAAACTGAGACATCAAGAAAGCTCCTATAAAAGCGTTAACTATATCTGGGACACTATACAATTTCCAAGAGGTCGACTTGGTTCTTATTTTACATAGCCATGTGACATCAGTATAACATTGAGAACCTTTTTAGCTGTGCTTGCGATGGAGTCTAGCAACGTGTGCGCATTTCGCGGGATGCGTCAGCTGCACTGGGAAGATAAGCATGTGTGCATGGCTAGACGCAGCTCAAATGTCCTGTTAGGTTCGCAAGGAAGAGAAAGCAGCCTGTGCTACTCTGGGAAGCAATGGAACGGATTTCTGCAGCCTCTGCGAGTATGAGTCGCTCTGAAAATAGGTTTTCACTCCTGTCCAGTCTTCACTCCTGTCCTCAGTGGCAGAGCAGTGTAATTGAGTAAGAGTCTTTCTGTATTTGACGATATGTACCGCTCTTTTGCAGGGTTAACTGTCAGTGCAATATGGCGATCTGTAAAAGAGGAAAAATAGACTTTTGCCAATGAAAGTCTCATCTGTAGGAAACAATGGTGGATGGTGCTCCTACACTGGCTGTCAGGTAACGATCGCAGTCAAACATATTTCTATAGCGCCACCTGTGAAGTCAGCATAACATTGCGAACCTTTTAGCTGCTATGCACACATCTCTCTTGGCACTGGACCTGCACCGCAGCTATGCATCATCGTGTCAGCAACAATGCCTAGTTGAACACGTATTTTCGACAGGTATTTCTGATGTGTCAAGTATGAAATGCATGCTGCCGCCTCGTGTTTGCAGACCCCGAACGGACACCTGTGCATGGCTCAGCAATGGTGGTGGCTCACGGCAGCGTCAATGTGTGTACATGTTGGAGCCTCTGATATGTCGCGTTTGACTATAGTTCAAAAGAGTACTTATGTGCACTGAGTGTTCGTGCAGTACATTATTTTCGGCTATTTAAGCTTTGTGAACGTGTTGGCAGAGCGTTATATATGCATTATTTCGGTAATTTACAAGTTGATTTCGTGTCTGTACCTCAGTGTATGGCATTATTTTGATAATTTACGAGTAGTTTGCATATCTGTGTGCTGTGTAATGTATTATTTGGACAGTTTAAAATTGGTGAGTGTGTCTGCAGAGCGTTTAACATGCGTTATTTCGGTAATTTACGAGTAGTTTGCGGGTCTATAGGCTGTGAATTGCGACCCCAAGCACCTCAGAGTGTATGTTTTGTATCAGTATACTAAATAAACTACGTGAAATCCGTTCCTAAATAAATTGTTCCAAAAATAAATAAAGTACACTCCTTCCTCTCTCTAGCAGCCCATCACGTGTTGAAGCATTTTCGCGCCATTTTTCCCCTCCAGACCGCCATCTTGGATTATGTTACGGAAGGGATGACAGCACCCTCTGATGGCGGTACTGTGTACTAGATCAGTTGGACTCTGGACCCCATGGCGAACACACTTGACAGTGGTATTGCCTCTAATTGTTTTAATAAAGACTGAAATAAAGAGATGCCCAGCACAGGCCAAGTACCTTTCATGCCATTTCCTAGGAAGAGGTGTCGGTCGGATGACTTAGGTTAGTAGAGTTAGCCTAAGTGCCCTTTTTGCCGCCATTTTCTTAGGTTAGTGGAGGTATCCATAGTGTTTTGCATTGTCCTGATGGAATTTGAACTTCCTGCCATTTTCTGGGGGAGGTGAGGGAGGTTAGGTTAGTGTAGATAGTCCAATTGACCTATCTTCCTGCCAAAATTCAAACTTCCCGCAAAAAGCCCCCATCTTGGATAATGGTTCTTCTGTCACCACTGATGTCACAGTCACCATCTTGGATGATGTCATCGCCGCCATCTTGTATAACGGTACTTGGGATGACACTAAATTTGCCCTACTACTGGCATGTACATAAGCAAGTACATGTGCTTGTGGTGGATAGTGGTACACTGAGCGTTGTATGCATCGAAGCATTCATATTGGGAAAAGATTTCTGCACCATGGAAGCATATGATGTAGCAAGGACATGGATTTTCGTCACCTTTTTTTTGGCTTCAGCGTAGGAGATCCGCTCAGTCACTTGTATTTCCAGTATTTTACATTCCTTAGCAAAAACAGGCCAATCTCAGCTCCAGATTGCATGGCTCCCAGAGCAGTTGATGCAGATCGCTGGAGATGGGCAATCAGTCCCAGCGTCATGGGCTGCCTTTCCACACTTGTGTCAGGTTGCTTCACCTCTGCAACTCATATCGTAAATGAATTTGCAATTGCAAATAAAGACAACCATCAGCTGTAGAATGGAATGACGACAATGAAAATTTGTGCCATATCAGGACTTGAGCCCGGATTTCCTGCTTATTGCGAGCAGTCGCCTTACCACTATCGCATAATTTTTTTGAATGAACTAAATTGAATACTGCTTCATACAATGATAACTGTGCCGTTATTCCTATTGTATGAGGTGGTTTTGAAAGTACTCTTTTGTGTTTGTTAAAAGCCACATATTACGCGATAATCCATTCAACCAATGCCAACAATGAGTAATTATTTCTTCTGTGAGGCTGGATGCTCCAGGATAGCTGCCTATGTGCAGTGGCAGCGTAAGCATTTATAGCTGTTACCATTAATAAAAAACTGTACCTTTGCCCTAATACGAATTGAAAAATATTACAAGACGCCGTTTTCAATTTATTGAGAGTATTCTTTTTAATATGTTTAGAATTAAATGACTGTTAAAACAAATTTTATAATTTTTGTCATCAATGGGGTCGCTACAATAATGAGCCAACACAAAATGACCAAGGCAACATTTAATTATTATGTATTGAAACATATGCAGGATAGGTACTCACTACTGACAAAAACACATATTACAATTACTAATTTTATATATATTCAACAAAATTCTATTACTACTACACATAATTGTATCCGTTACAGACCGACAATTAGCATCCGTCAGCTAGCACATCAGAATCGATAAGATAATGAAACAAAAAAATACGCTCATTCTCCTTGTACAAAGGGACAAATACAATAATAATTGCGATTCTAAGAGCTCAGATAGCGCTTCTCCATTGTTGAGTATCGACGACTGATTTATATTCTTTTCTGTCAGAGGCTATGCTATACCATTTGGCTATCTGAACATGACTTACGGCCAGACCCAAACTTCCATACGTCGTCAACCATGCATCAAATACCTGTCCTCGTACATCCATTATGTGTATTCGGCCTGCCGCTGGTGGCCGAGCGGTTCTAAGTGCTTCAGTCTGGAACCACGCAACCGCTATGGTCGCAGGTTCAAATCCTGCCTTGGGCATGGATGTGTGCCATGTCCTTAGGTTAGTTAGGTTTAAGTTGTTCTAAGTTCTAGGGGACTGATGACCTGAGATGTTAAGTCCCATAGTGCTCAGAGCCATTTGAACCATTTATGTATATTTCTGTAGAGGTCAGATGTTGTACTTGAAAGTCGATTGCCCAGTATCTACATCTACATATATACTCCGCTAGCCACCAAGCGGTGTGTGGCGGAGGGCACAATTCGCGCCAAAGTCATATTTCACCCCCTCTGATCCACTCGCGGATCGCGCGAGGGAAAAACGACTAATTGAACGCCTCAGTACAAGCTCTTATTTCTCTTATTATTGAATGGTGATCATTGCGCGATTTGAAAGTTGGTGGTAATAATATATGCTCTACATCCTCGGTGAAGATCGGATTTCGGAATTTAGTGAGCAGCCCCTTCCGTTTAGCGCGCCGTCTATCTGCAAGTGTGTCTGACTTCAAACTTTCTATGAGATTTGTAACGCTCTCGCGATGGCTAAATGTACCAGTCACGAATCTTGCCGCTCTTCTTTGGACCTTCTCAATCTCTTGAATCAGACCCAACTGGTAAGGGTCCTATAAAGACGAACAATATTCCAAGACTGGACGTACTAACGTATTGAAAGCTATTTCCTTTGTTGAAGGACTGCATCGCTTCGGGATTCTACCAATAAACGCAATCTAGAGTTTGCCTTACTCGTTACTTGTGTAATCTGATCATTCCATTTGAGATCGAACAGTCTCACCCACATACTTGACGGACGTTACCGCTTCCAAAGACTTGGCATTTATTTTGTACTCGTACATTCATGGGGATTTTTGCCTTGTTATACGCAGTAGGTTACACTTACTAATATTGAGAGATAACTGCCAGTCATTACACCACACATTTATTTTCTGCAAATCCTCATTGATTTGTTCACTACTTTCATGTGATACTACTTTCCTGTAGACTACAGCATCATTGGCAAACAGTCTAAGGCCGCTGTCAATACCATCAACCAGATCGTTTACGTAAATTGTAAAAAGCAGAGGACCTATTACGCTGCCCTGGCGCAGTCACCCAGTTCAGGACGACATACTACTCCCTGTCTGTTAGAAAACTTTCTATCCAACCGTATATGTCATCTGATAGACCGTAAGCGCACACTTTTTGTCGCAAGCGACAGTGCGGAACTGAGTCGAACGCCTTTCGAAAGTCGAGGAATATGGCATCAACCTGGGAGCCAGTATCTAGTGCCTGCTGTATATCATGCACAAAGAGGGCCAGCTGTGTCTCGCATGACCGCTGTTTCCTAAAACTGTGCTGGTTTCTGCAGATGAGGTTCTCAGAGTCTAGAGAGGTCATTATGTCTGAACACAAAATATGTTCCATGATTCTACAACAAATCGATGTCAGTGAAATTGTCATGTAATTATGTGCATCCGATTTTATACCCTTTTATAGATTGCTATGACCTGGGCCTTCTTCCAGTCCTGTGGAACTTTCTGCCATTCCAATGATGTCTGATAGATGACGGATAAGAACGGGTGAACATAAAATCTTACGAGGATACCGTCTGGGCCAGATGCCTTCCTGGCATCTAAGGATCTGAACTGTTTTACAATCCCAGATACACTAAACACTATGTCAGCCATCCTTTTGTTTGTTCGATAATTGAAAGAGATTATGGTGCTGCAGTCCTCTATCGTAAACGAGTTTCTGAAAGCTAGGTTTAGAATTTCGGCCTTCTGTTTATCATCATCAGTTACATTGCCCATACTGTCAGCAAGAGAAGGTATTGAATTATTTGTAGCGTTCATAGTTTTTACGTATGACCAAAATTTTTGGGGTTATTTTTAGAATCTGCAGATAAAATATTGCTTTCAAATTCGTTAAAAGAATCTCTCATTATCCTCTTGACAGCTGCTTTCATTTCGCATAATTTCAGTTTGTCAGCAGGGCAGTGACTACGTTTAAAGCGACTGTGCAAAATTCTCTGCTTTCTCAGTAACTTCCTAATATGTTTGTTGTACCAAGGTGAATCCTTTGCCTCCCATATACCTTTGCTGGGCACATACTTCTCTAGCACATGGTGGACAATACCTTTAAATTCCGACCAAAGATGCTCAATATCTTTTTGTCCCGCGGTGAATGTTTGGAGCTGTTTTATTTGCTTTCTCAAACAAGAAAACTCTACGCTGTTTTTTTTCTTTCTTTTTTTTTTTGTTGCAACTTCCGCTGACATAGAAGCCACAACAACATTATGGTCGCTAATACCTTCTTCTAGATTAGCTTCCTCAAAAAGATCAGGTCTGTTTGTCGCCAAGATATCTAATATGTTCCCATCTCGTGATGGTTTTCTAACCAATTGCTCAAGGTTGTATGTTGAGAGCGCTCCTAGAATAACTTCACACGAATCTTTGCTCCTGCCCTGGCAGATAAATACGATATTGCAGTGCCTGTATTATTCTGATTAAGATGCAAAGTTTCTTTTGACATGCATGTGTGTATGCGCCTGCATGCATGGGGCTTTAGTCGCCACAGTACCTTTGCTTTATAATCAGAACAACACAGACACTGCAATACCATATCCACAACTCATGGTTGTATGACCAAAACGCTGGCATTTGTAACACAGCATAGGGTTCGGTATGTAAGGCCTAACCGAAAGTCAAAGTAAACCTGCTGTAATATGTTCAGGAAGAGTTGGAGGATTGAACGTGACAATGACAGTGGCAGTCTTTTCAGTTTACCCATTATGTCTTCGCTTTCATTTCTCCATATCCACTATCCCCTGTGATGCGCATTCTCGCTTAAGCTTTGCTATATCCAAGCCTGTGCTATCACGGCATGTGACCAAACCCTTGCTTTACTTGAGAAAGGTATGCATCTAAAAATATCATATTCATACAGTTTGTTTGATTTCTTAGGACGTTCAACCTGCCTTGTCCGGTTAGTTTCGATCAGCAAGGAGCTACTATGTAAGCGTTTAATAGACTTTAAGTTGCCAGCAAGTCCTTTCAAGCCTTTGTAGATATGGAAGGGGGACACTTTTTCATACGACCCCTCCTCCCTCTTCTTTACCACCAGAACACATTTTGATCTACGACTCCTTGAGCACTGTTACTAAAGTCCAACTGATTGTGATTATCAGAGTGCCTAGCATCCCTCGTTTGTTTGAATGGGTGGGTATGAGTACCCCCACATGGTACGAAGACTAAGAAGATTTCGAGGGTTCCAGCTCGCTCCAATGAGGAGTTAGGGAAATAAGGGTCCACTCAGACAGAGCCACACGTGGCCGAGTAAGCCTTATGCAACTGAGATGAGGCAGGTTCCCCAGAGGTTGCCCATCAACAAACATGCATCTCATCGGCGTGTAACACACCTGAGGGATCTTCCATAGGGATTTTTCCACCCTTCCTATCCGTGCAGTCAATCCAAGATCCCCGGTCCCTATGACACACAATGTTCCACCACCATACTGCACAGTGGTCGCTAAAGCATGCCCAGAGCTTATGGCGAAAGACGCCATGCATTCCAGTCCCCAGCTCAGAAACCTTGGTGGCGCTAACCTCGTACCCAGCAAACGAATGCTGAGCTCCTGGGAACGGGGGAGGGGGGGGGGTGATATTCTTTAAACTTCGCTTACTATTAATTTTTTACTTACATGAAAGTGCCATTTCCTAACTAAAATCTTTCTTTTTTTGTCATTACGTCTGTGTGCTTTACTTCCACGGCACCACAGAAAGTGAGTATCACTTGGACATGAGATCTGTGTGCAAAATACGAGGTGCATTCAAGTTCTAAGACCTCCGATTTTTTTTCTAATTAACTACTCACCCGAAATCGATGAAACTGGTGTTACTTCTCGACGTAATCGCCCTGCAGACGTACACATTTTTCACAACGCTGACGCCATGATTCCATGGCAGCGGCGAAGGCTTCTTTAGGAGTCTGTTTTGACCACTGGAAAATCGCTGAGGCAATAGCAGCACGGCTGGTGAATGTGCGGGCATGGAGAGTATCTTTCATTGTTGGAAAAAGCCAAAAGTCACTAGGAGCCAGGTCAGGTGAGTAGGGAGCATGAGGAATCACTTCAAAGTTGTTATCACGAAGAAACTGTTGCGTAACGTTAGCTCGATGTGCGGGTGCGTTGTCTTGGTGAAACAGCACACGCGCAGCCCTTCCCGGACGTTTTTCTGGCAGTGCAGGAAGGAATTTGTTCTTCAAAACATTTTCGTAGGATGCACCTGTTACCATAGTGCTCTTTGGAACGCAATGGGTAAGGATTTCGCCCTCGCTGTCCCAGAACATGGACACCATCATTTTTTCAGCACTGGCGGTTACCCGAAATTTTTTTGGTGGCGGTGAATCTGTGTGCTTCCATTGAGCTGACTGGCGCTTTGTTTGTGGATTGAAAAATGGCATCCACGTCTCATCCATTGTCACAACCGACGAAAAGAAAGTCCCATTCATGCTGTCGTTGTATGTCAACATTGCTTGGCAACATGCCACATGGGCAGCCATGCGGTCGTCCGTCAGCATTCGTGGCACCCACCTGGATGTCACTTTTCGCATTTTCAGGTCGTCATGCAGGATTGTGCGCACAGAACCCACAGAAATGCCAACTCTGGAGGCGATCTGTTCAACAGTCATTCAGCGATCCCCCAAAACAATTCTCTCCACTTTCTCGATCATGTCGTCCAACCGGCTTGTGCGAGCCCGAGGTTGTTCCGGTTTGTTGTCACACGATGTTCTGCCTTCATTAAACTGTCGCACCCACGAACGCACTTTTGACACATCCATAACTCCATCACCACATGTCTCCTTCAACTGTCGATGAATTTCAATTGGTTTCACACCGCGGAAATTCAGAAAACGAATGATTGCACGCCGATCAAGTAAGGAAAACGTCGCCACTTCAAGCATTTAAAACAGTTCTCATTCTCGCCACTGGCGGTAAAATTCCATCTGCCGTACGGTGCTGCCATCTTTGAGACGTATTGACAATGAATGCGGCCTCATTTTAAAACAATGCGCATGTTTCTATCTCTTTCCAGTACGGAGAAAAAAAATCGGAGGCCTTAGAACTTGAATGCACCTCGTATATCTTAACGACCTTATATTTACCAAACATGGCAATGACATCTTATGACTGTCTAAAATGTTTATTTATTGCAATTTAAGTTTTGAGCATTCATAATTTTCAAGGACATAAAACAAATGCAAATGATATATACTCAAAATTACAATTACACATCAAATTACCTTTCTAAATTCTAGAAGAGATGCTAAAATCATAACCAAACAAACTTACGAAAATCTTCGTAACATAGTCTCTAGGTTTTTTAAATTGAGATCGTATGCACTTCTTTTCTATCGTTTTGACATCTTGAGTTTAACACAAGTTGTTCAGCATTCAATCAAAATGACATTGTTTTCTATGGCATACATTTCACAGTTCACACTGTGTGACGTAAGTGCAATTTTTATTCAACTCAGTGTTTATTGCCAAATTTAAATACTAAATATTGATTAATTAGTTCAGTTCAGGGTTGCTTTTCGTCTTTTTCTAGTATTTACTTCGCACAGTAAAATAAATATCATTTACATAACGAACCTGTCCAGGCTAGTTTGTCACTCATAGGTGTATGTCGTATAACCTTCCATAGTAAAGAAAGTGTCAACATGGTCATAGCTTCGAGTTGACGTAATTGTTCTAGCAGACTGCAGATAGCTGTCACCTGCGAAAATCGACATTCAGATTGTGGTGTCACCGCCAGACACCACACTTGCTAGGTGGTAGCTTAAATCGGCCGCGGTCCATGTAGTACATGTCGGACCCGCGTGTCGCCACTGTGATCGCAGACCTAGCGCCACCACCAAGGCAGGTCTCGTGATACGAGAGTGGACTCGCCCCAGTTGTACGAGAACCTAGCTACCGCCCAGTTGTACGCGAACCTAGCTATCGCCCAGTTGTACGAGAACCTAGCTACCGCCCAGTTGTACGAGAACCTAGCTACCGACCAGATGTACGAAGCCTTTCGCTCTCATTAGCCGAGAGACCTAATAGCCTTCAGCTAAGTTAATAGCGACCACCTAGCAAGGCGCCAGTTGTATCAGTGCCTATAGCTTACGAGTATTCAAGAGAGATGTATTCCAAGGACTAAATAAAAGATAAGTAATAAGCATCTACATACTTTTCTTCTTATTCATTTATAAGTTCTCATGTTCCAGACTTCACGCCCGGCTGCTTTAGTCTTGAGTTCATTTTCAGCCAGCTCCACTTCACGGTGTCGGCCCAGCTACCAACACAACATTTATTGGCGACGAGCAAAAGAGTTTGTATTAATTCGTTTGCAATATTGGCGACGATTTAAGGTGTTTTCTGATTGCTTACATTTAATTGTGTCATGGCTTCGCCACATTCTCCAGATGTACTGTCCGAATTTTATCGCTTGCAGCATCAGCAGACGCAGGCGTTACTGGATGCCCTTGGACAGCTCGTCCAGGGTCAACGTGCGCTGCACACCGATGCGGCCGCCGCCGCTTCTTCGCTGCCGCTGCCACTAAACGCTGTTGCACCTCCCTTTCGACCATACGTGGCAGCCGATGAGACCTGGCAAGAGTGGTCTCGCCAGTTCAACTTCCACCTTGCTGCCTACAGAATTCAAGGTAATGAGCGGCAGCCGTTTTTGCTTTCTTGTGTCGGTGTGTCCACATACCGTGTGATAGTGAAATTGTTTCCCCGACGCGACGTAGCAACTCTGTCCTACGAGGAAATTTTGTCTGCATTAGATGCCTATTTCAAAGAAACAGTTAATGTGGTTGCAAAACGGTATACGTTCTTTCGTACAAAACGTACGGCCGGTCAAACTAATAGGGAGTGGGTAGCAACATTGCAAGGACTTACTAGGGACTGTGCCTTTGAATGTGACTGTGGTCTTTCTTATTCAGATACAATGGTGCGTGATGCAATTGCACAGAACGTTTCTGATGTTCGCATACGGGAGCAAATTTTGAAACTAGTTAATCCCTCCCTTCAACAAGTGATAGACATATTGGATAGACAGGACACACTTGACTGTGCTCAGGAATCTTTTGAAACTTCGCCAGCCGTGTGTAACATTAACCGGCCCGCTGGACGCGCTGCGCGGCCCGGTAACCGGGCCTTGCGCACGTCGACACAGCGACCGCCGCGTGCTAAGCCAGGTGTGCCGCGCCAGCCCACAAATGCAGTGAAATCATGCCCGCGGTGTGCTACTAGACATTCGTGTGAACATTGCCCGTCACGCCAAGCTATTTGCTTTTTCTGCAATAAGAAAGGACATGTTCAAAGTGTTTGCCAGAAAAAGCTCAGATCAGACAATCACAATCATTCCAGGCCCTTTGCTTCGCGCCGGAATCGAACCCAGGACACTCAGGCTCGTGGACCTTTGCCTATGGACATTCATGTCGTTAATTCCACTTCGTCCAGTGACACTTTCTCTAACAGTGACTGTGTTCGTCCCACAAAAACTGTGCGTCGACGTCGCCGGAAATCACGTCAATTAGCAAGTGATTCTGTACCAGTGTCTTTTCAAATTGCACAAAACAGTCGCTTTTGTCGTCAGCAGGACAATAAATTTTTTGTGGACTTAGACTTTGAAGGCAAAGTGATACCATTCCAGCTCGATACCGGAGCTGCAGTTTCGTTGCTCAATCATGACACGTACAAACAACTGGGCAAACCTCCGTTGCGTTCCGCAAATGTTAAGCTAACTACATATTCCGGACAGAAAATTCCTGTGTTAGGACAGTGCAGCCTTCTTGCAACATACAAGGGACAAACAAAACTTGTGTCATTTTACGTTCTTCGTTCTTCTTCTGCAGTGAACTTGTTTGGGCTAGACTTGTTTCAGTTGTTTAACATGTCTATTGTAAATCAGGTCCTCTCAGTGAATCAGACTGTGCCTTCAGACAGTGTTTCTCGGCTGTGTGACGAATTTGCAGACATTTTTGCACCGGGCTTAGGTTGCGCTAAAAACTATGAAGCACATTTGGAACTGGAAGGAAACGCGCAACCGAAATTTTTCAGAGCGCGCAATGTTCCCCACGCATTGCGTCAGGAGGTCGCAAGAACATTGAACAATGTAGAATCACAAGGTGTGAGTAAATGTGCGCAATGCCTCTTCTCTTTCAGCTCCGCTTCATCGCGTACGCCGTACAGGTGTTCCGTTCGTCTGGACGACGGAATGCGAACGCGCCTTTCGCCAGTTGAAATCGGCGTTGCTTTCTAATACTTGCCTTACGCCATTCGATCCCCAGAAACCCCTTTTGTTGATGGTCGATGCATCGAATTTCGGGATCGGTGCTGTGCTTGCGCACAAAGTTAGCTCGTATGATCGCCCTATTGCCTTTGCGTCCAAATTGCTCTCGTCTGCGCAAAGAAATTATTCACAGATAGAGAAAGAAGCTTTGGCTCTCGTGTTTGGTGTTACTAAGTTCCATGATTTCTTGTATGGTCGTCACTTTACCATCATCACAGACCACAAACCTTTGACATCGCTTTTTCATCCGACCAAGCCTGTACCTCCACGTACAGCGCAGAAATTCATTCGCTGGTCTATTTTCCTCTCGCAGTACCGCTACGATATCTTGTATCGGTCCACTGCTAAGCACGGAAACGCCGATGCGTTGTCCCGTTTGCCTGTTGCTGAGGATAAAGCATTCGATTCTTCCGAACTTGCTTGCATGTTCATTGATTCGGAAACCGATGACGTGGTCGAATCGTTTCCGATTGATTTTCGTCGTGTCGCTACAGCCACAGCTGCTGACCCTGTCCTTGCTACTGTTTTACGTTTTGTTGCTACGAAATGGCCTTTGTCAAAGTCTCGGATCGAGGATCCGTTGGTTCGCCGATTTTTTGCTCACAAGGAGAGACTTTTTGTTCGACGTGGTGTTTTGTTGTTGCGTTCTGATAATGATCAGTCCAGAGTCGTGGTCCCACGTTCGTTACAGTCCTCTGTTTTACGGCTTCTTCACCAAGGACATTGGGGTATAGTGCGAACGAAACAACTTGCTCGTCAGCACTGTACTTGGTTCGGAATCGATGCTGCGATTACGAATATGTGTTCTTCGTGCCCGGCGTGTGCCGAACAACAGTCCGCACCGCCGCGGAAAGTCTTTGCGTGGCCAAAAGCCACATCCCCTTGGCAATGCTTGCACATTGATTTTGCTGGTCCATTCTGGAATGCTCGATGGTTGGTTCTGGTCGATGCCTTCAGTAATTTTCCTTTTGTTGTCCGGATGTCTTCCACGACGTCCTCCGCCACCATCCAAGCGTTGTCTGCTATCTTTTGCATTGAAGGTCTTCCGCAGACTATTGTTTCCGACAATGGCCCACAATTCATGTCCGCAGAATTTCAGTCCTTCTGCCAGGCCAATGGTATTCAACATCTGACATCCGCGCCGTTTTCGCCTCAGTCCAACGGTGCCGCTGAACGATTGGTCCGGACTTTCAAGTCACAGATGTTGAAATTGAAAGAGTCGCATTCTCGGGAGGACGCATTGTTGCTCTTTTTGTCTTCGTATCGCTCTCAGCCCCGGGATGGTCGCTCGCCGGCTGAGTTGCTCCACGGTCGTCCTCATCGCACCTTGCTGGCTTTGCTGCATCCGCCGCATCAGGTTCCTGTGCAGCGGCAGACTCCTGCTTTTGCTCCAGGCGACGTTGTATTTTATCGCAACTATCGAGGTTCACGGCGTTGGCTCGCAGGGCGCATTCTTCGCTGCCTCGGCCGCGCGATGTATTTGGTTTTGGGGGCCTCTGGTGAGGTGCGTCGGCATCTCAATCAGCTGCGCCTCTGTCGTCGCTCGGGTTCTGCCGCTCCCCGTCTGCTTTCAGCGACGGTGCCGTCCGGTCAGCGCCCTGGGGACCCATCTACTGGCTCGCCTCATCCCCAGGTGTTACCGACGATGCCTTCCATTTTGCCCCATGGCGACGCGCCGCCGCCGCCGCAGCAGCAGCAGCAGCCGCCGCCGCCGCCGCTTGTTCTCCCGCCGGCGCCGCCCGCATTCGACGCTTCGTTGCAGCCGCCAAGCGCCTCCCAGGGTCACGCGCCGCCGATCGCTTCCCGTGACCAGCTGTCCTCCGCCATGGAACTCCCGCCCGCTCCGGACCACATGACGTCATCGCGCGTCGGCTACCCCGACGCAATGGAAATCGACCCTTCGGTCCCTCCTGTCTCATTACGGGCGCATACACCGCATGTTGACGTGCACCCTGGACTAGTTTTTCAGGCGTTTCCTAGCTCCCCTCGGACCGTATGGCCGGGTGCGGGTGGTACAGCCTCGCCTGTTGTTAGGCTCCCCACCTCATCGCATACGTCAACATGTGGTCCTCCCCACGGCGGGCGGAAGCCTTATCTCACGACCGTTCGCCGATTTGCGGGGGAGGAATGTGGTGTCACCGCCAGACACCACACTTGCTAGGTGGTAGCTTAAATCGGCCGCGGTCCATGTAGTACATGTCGGACCCGCGTGTCGCCACTGTGATCGCAGACCTAGCGCCACCACCAAGGCAGGTCTCGTGATACGAGAGTGGACTCGCCCCAGTTGTACGAGAACCTAGCTACCGCCCAGTTGTACGCGAACCTAGCTATCGCCCAGTTGTACGAGAACCTAGCTACCGCCCAGTTGTACGAGAACCTAGCTACCGACCAGATGTACGAAGCCTTTCGCTCTCATTAGCCGAGAGACCTAATAGCCTTCAGCTAAGTTAATAGCGACCACCTAGCAAGGCGCCAGTTGTATCAGTGCCTATAGCTTACGAGTATTCAAGAGAGATGTATTCCAAGGACTAAATAAAAGATAAGTAATAAGCATCTACATACTTTTCTTCTTATTCATTTATAAGTTCTCATGTTCCAGACTTCACGCCCGGCTGCTTTAGTCTTGAGTTCATTTTCAGCCAGCTCCACTTCACGGTGTCGGCCCAGCTACCGACACAACACAGATCAAACACAGCCGTACATTCTGTGACTGCTCACAGAATTAGGACACAGGAAAAAATGCATGTATACAAAATGCAAAATGTGTAGGTGGCCTCTATCCTCAAATTAGGACGCCACATATTAGTTGTCAGGAAATGTAGGTGCTAGACCCATCATCAATGCGTCTACCAACCCAGCACCAGATAATTACATACTTATTGAGATGCTCCATTGTGAACTGAGAAACACAAGTACTACACGTGCAGAGGCCGGCGACTCACTGTGGTGGCACTCTCCCACTGGTGTCCCCTTGTACAGACATAAGTAGTCCGTCAGCATTCCAGATAATGGCGACCTGTGCGCATGTATGCACGAGTCTGTTGCGTGCAAGCCTGGAGCTGTAATGACTGAGAACAATGACAGTCTTTCCTTCTCGAAGCTTGCTGCCATTGCACATGAGCAGCTGGAGGCAATGAAACACAAAAATAACTCTGCAGCGAGACTTAATTATTTGAAATGGATTTTAGGAATCAGTTTCAACAAGGGCCAGTCTGGCTGGTTCAAATGGCTCTGAGCACTATGCGACTCAACTTCTGAGGTCAGCAGTCACCTAGAACTTAGAACTAACTAAACCTAACTAACCTAAGGACATCACACACATCCATGCCAGAGGCAGGATTCGAACCTGCGACCGTAGCGGTCGCTCTGTTCCAGATTGCAGCGCCTAGAACCGCATGGCCACTCTGGCCGGCCAAGGGCCTTTCTCAAGCTTTCTTAACGCTATGCCGTGTGATGAACATTTACATGTACCAAGATGAGAGTAGCTTCCTTGTGTTAATGTAGTATTGTTTTATCGTGAGTGGTGAACATTTTATTCATTGTGACTGTATGTGTTTCGTGTTTACCAAAATCAGCTTTTATTTGTCAATAAATCACTTTTGTGGAAAATTTAAGAAACCTACGTCTTCTACCTTATGGACCTGTATCATACCTTCATTCAAATTCATATATCCTTCCCTGTGGTAGTCCACTGTCCAAAGTTAAAAATGTTGTTTGCACTATCAGCTGAATAAGAGAAATGTCCATTTAAATCGTTGCCTAATTTAAACGCTTAATATTGATTCATGAGTTCTGCTCATGGTATATTTCTCATTACTTTTATATTTATCGTCTTACAGTAAAATAAATGCCATGTTCAAATTTTTTGAGTGTACATGTTAGAGGCAGAAGGCTATCATCTCGTATTTTCTGCGCTATTCAGCTGCAGGTACCTCGTAATGGGACCGTTAATCTGGCTTCGTCTTTTATTACTGAACTAAAGAAGAAATCTCCTCAGGATGCTACAAGTGGCATATTGCGACAGCGAATATTGATTGAATGATTGACCACCGAAGTTAGCAGGCGAGGACAGCAAACGCGTATTTACTGCCATATTTCGCTGCCTATATCCCCTAATTGGATCGTTACCTTGGTTTCATGTTTTGTTATTGAAATAAAGAAGGAGAGTTGTCTGGATGCTGGAAGTGGCATACTGCGACGGCCGATACTTATTTAGTTACTGACCTCCGAAATTAGCGACCGAACACGTCCATCACGTATTTTCTGCGACATTCAGTGGCCGTTATCTCGTAATCGGACGTTAACCTGGAATCATAATTTGTTATTAAACTAAAGGAGTGTACTATGCGTTCTGCAAGTGGCATATTGCGCCAGCTGATATTTATTTTGTTATTGGCCTCCGAAGTTATCAGCCAAAGGCGCCAAGTGCGTATTTTCTCTCATTTTCAGCTGCCCATATCTCCTAATCGAACCGTTAATCTGGCTTAAAAACTAAAGAAGAAGCGTACTATGCGTAGGTCCTACTGCACGTGGCGTATTGCGAAGGCCGATATTTATTTAGTTATTGACCTCCGAACTTAGCTGCTGAAAGCGTCCATCATGTATTTTCTGCGATATTCAGTTGCAGTTACCTCGTAATCCGATCGTTAATGTGGTTTCACGTTTTATTATTAAACTAAAGTAGGAGTGTACTAAGCATAGTGCAAGAAGCGTATTGCGACGGTGGTTATTTATTTAGTTATATGCCTCTGAAGTTGGAGGTCGCGGTCGCGCAGCTCGCGACACTATTGAAAACAATTTGCGCGTAGCCTCTAATTCCGTACGTTGGCACTCCTGCCGCCAGACAGAGAAAGCAAATCTGAAAACAAAGCTGATTTTCAGCTGGGGTCTTTACAGTTAGAACCTCTAACAAGTACTCTGACCACATCCAGTGCTTGTCGTTAACGATGGATGAGTTAACGGTTTGTTTAAAGACTGCATCAAATATGGGACCTGAAATAGGCACAGTTCACTATGCTATGTTTCACCAATTGGCGATTAAGACTGAAGAACTGGGTAGATATGTACATAGCAGACCAGTTCATGATAGAGTACATTCCCACAATATACAGTCTTTGTAAAGAAACTTAGTTCATCGTTTATTTTTTTTGTCTATACATCAAATTTCTCAATGATATTAGACATGTGTTGTTGAGCTTTATAAAGAAAAAGCGAATTGCTTCGAAATTTGCCACTGGTATATAATAACAGTTTTTT
Organism: Schistocerca serialis cubense; assembly: GCF_023864345.2. Lineage (NCBI taxonomy): Eukaryota > Metazoa > Arthropoda > Insecta > Orthoptera > Acrididae > Schistocerca > Schistocerca serialis. The sequence goes on along the minus strand of NC_064641.1, from coordinate 482,771,883 downwards.
ATACAATGTTAACAGATAGTAGTAATACACTGTGGTGTTATATGCTAATAGCCTGTAGTAACTGGATACCTAAGGAAAGTAAACAAAGTTGCATGTTTTTGCCATATTACTGAAAATACTAAAACACATTTATATAAACTGAAAACTAATTTTCTTAGATAATGTATATATATATATATATATATATATATATATATATATATATATATATATATATACTGCAGAAAATTTAGACATATATACACTGTGAAAACCCATTTAAATCATATTTGCACGAAATACGCTCAACTGACATGTTCTCTTCTGTGTTTTTAGCACTGCACTATATTTTTCTTTCCTTCTTTCAGTAATTTGTCTACACACGAAAAAGGAAATTTATATTTACATCTGTCCTATGGATGTGCCTGCAAAAACTGCTTTACCTTATACCAACATCCAGAGATTAGATATTCCTACACTTTTCTTTTTAAGCTGCTCAGTTCCTTTATCCTGTTTACACTATGTGGCAATCTGTTATGAAGTAAGCTCCCTGTATTTGTAGGGCCCCTGTCTATCATTTCAACCTTTTGCTGCAGATGTGGTAATTTTCTCTGGTTCTTGTGTTTTGGTCACGAAAATCTCTGTTTAGAGCTGCTGTACAATTTATCATCGAAATAAGTATTGTCTAATATAGGACAAATTTGTTGCAGTTAATATTTTAAATTCTTTGAATTTGTTTTTGCAAGTTTCCTGTGGTGTTATTTTTGCTATGCATCTGATTGCTTTGTTTTGAAGTTTTAAAAATCTTTGAATGTATACATCTCCCCATGCTGGTGCACAGTACAATACATGTAGGAAAATAAGTCCACAGTATATTTCAGCAAGGTTTCTGTATCCACTGTACAGTACATTATTTCATTAAGATATATTTCTCCCCTCAGAAATTTATCCACTTCTATTCCCAGAAATCTGTTACTGTCCACTTTTTCGAAGTATGCATCCCCACTTTTCAGAATAAAGTTCTCTGAATGGTTTGTTTTATTCGTTTCAAATTTTGTACACATTGTTTTCTTCCTGTTGATCAACAGATTGCTTTCTCTAAAATAGGATACTGCCATTTGCCTGTACTCATCTGCTTTCTTTTCCAAATCGTTCACTGGGCAACTACATGCTATAAAACTGTCTCATCCACAAACATAATCACCTCACCATTTACTTCAGTGGACATATCATTTATATATAAGATAAAGAGCAGAGGTCCTAGTACAGAACCATGGGCTACTCCATATTATACCCACAGAAAATCAGAGTATTCATTTTTCTCTGACTTTCTGTTGTCTGCATTCAACAAAAGTTTTTATAATATCCATAGCTTTTCCTGTTATGCCATAGCAGTCCTATTTTATGGAAGAATTTTATGACAGGCACAGTCAAAACTTTTTGGTGGTCTTGGTATACACTACATACTTTCCTTTGATGATCCAGAGCCTCATTGGTGTTAATTATGAAGTTTTCCACTGCAGTCTTAGTGGATCTCGCCTTTCTAAACCCACATCATGCTTTTTTTAGGATTTTTGTTTCTCTATGAGTTTATAATTCTATCTTTTATCACTGCTTCTACTATTTCAGACAGAACAGCTGTGATTGTTGTGGGTCTATAGCTTCCTGGATCTCCTTCTTCACCTCCTTTAAATACTGGCGCTACCTTGCTCCTTTTTAAGCATTTTTCGAACACTCCTTCCTTAATTATTAAATTTATCATGAATGTCAGAGGCTTTACAAGGTAACTAGCACACTGTTTTACCATTTTTACTGATATGCCATTCAGAACCCCTGCATTTTTATTTTTTAGAGCTCCAATTAGTTTTGAAACTTCCCATTCGTCTGTAGGGAGTAGATACAAACACTCAGCCACCCTTTCCAGGTGTTGCATGTCCTTTGGTACTGTTATATTTTGTTTTAAAAGTTTGCCACTATAACTATACAGTGCTGATTGTAAATATTACCATCTTGTGGTGAATGTGTTATTTCTTTTCTTTCTCTTGTCAGTATTACATTGGTAGCCTTTAAGACACTGTGTTTTTTTTCTGTTCTCATTTATATAGTTTCAAACTGTACTGAAGGTGTTACCAGTATCTTGTATCTCAAGTTTTTTGTGATTAGTCTTTGCTTCTCTTATCATCCTAATGTACACTTCTTGCACCTCATGACTGTCCTGTACCTTGTCTTGCTGGAAATTTTCATAAAGCTCAATAATTTCATTTCTTGCTTTTTTTTAATTTCTATGGTATACCATTTTTGTTTTATTTACCCCTAATAGTACTGCATATTTTGGAACAAGCTATGTCTATATGGTGTCTTAATACAGCACAGGAATATTTCCAGATCTTTTCTGTGCCGTCCTTTACGTAAACATCATCCCACTCTTCAGATTTGAGCAAAATTTATAGCCTACTCAAATTTCCAAGTTTAGTTTGTCTAGTTTCAGCCACTATATTGTCCTCACATTTTATATCATCTCACATTTCAATTGTTTGTCCAAAATGTTCTCCAATAACAATATTCACAACCTGAACTTCTTGTCTGCCTCTGCATATATTTGAGAGGACTTGGTCTGGTAATGTTCTTGATGTTTGGGTATATCTTGTTGGATTTTTTACATGAAATGGGGGACTATATGTCCCCATAATTTCCAGAAAACTTCTTGTGTAGCAACTGTCTTTCATTATATCTATATTAAAGTTACTGGCTGTTATTACAAAATTGTATATCTCCATGGCTTTATGCAGTAGCGCATCAACTTCCAATAAAAAAGGCTTCAGTGCTTGAGCTAGGTGATCAATACATTCCTATTAGAAGGCATTTTGTTCCTATGAACTTTATTTGTACAGCTGATGCTTCAAATAAAAAATTTGCGCAATCTGAGATAATTTGTGGAGTACAGTTCCCTTCTTTGCTGTCTACATAGGGTACTACTACCTCCCTTTCATGTTCAGTTCAGCAATAATATGCTACATTTTTGTATCCCATTAGATTGAAATTCACTCTCCTTTAAATCATGCTCTGTCATTATGAAAATATTGGGTACTTCAGCAATTAATAAGATTTCTAATTCTTCTGATTTGTTAGATGCATATTGGACACTTTGATGCAGTATTTTAAATATTTTTAAATATGTTGGCTCTTTTTGTTATGTTGCTTTTTTCCTCATTTTGGGAAACAAAAATTTTGGTCCTTTTGTGTGGGCTTCCTGTTCCTGGTGCTACTTCCCATGGTTTAGGTGCTGCTCAAGCAGCTTTGTGACTGATAATTTTGTTTAAGTCATCTTATTCTGTGATAATTTTGCTTATCCTGTTACATAAAATTTGAAATTTAGGTGCATTCCATGTTTGGTATGTAAGAATTTGTCCAGTTTACCCGCAGGGTGTTTCACAGCCCATGTTCCACCCTTCTGGAGGTTGCAGAGGGGACTCAGTAGAAAAAGTTTTACATAGGAACCCATGTCTAGAAACAGCTCCTTTCCATGTTACAAGGAAAACAAGAGCTGCTCAATCACGCACCAGATGTTTCTTACGCAGTTTGCTGTTTTGCTAGGCTACCATGTTCATGAATGGTACAATGATGTGATGTCATGTTTCATCTGCCTTGTTTTTATGCTTCCTGGTGATGTATCAGTTGGCATTAAGGAGATTAGTACTGCAATAACAGGGTCCTTGAGTAAATGTTTGCAGAGGACACCAATATGCTGCTAATTTATGGTGAAGCTCGGTGTAATGGAAGAGAAGCTGAACCTCTGTACCACGAGTACTTTCCACATCCTGTGACGCCATCTCATTCCATGTTTGCCACAGTAGAGCAACAGCTGCAGAAAATTTGGAAATACACAAGCAATAGGGCAAACTGTGGTGCTCCAAGAAGGCGATGCATTGTCATATTGGAAGAGGAAGTCATTCATCAAGTTGAAGAGAATCCAATGATGTGTACTCGAGCAATTGCACGTGACTTACATGTGTCTCACTCCTCTGTCTGCCATGTTCTACATAAACAGCAACTCCACCCATATCACTCTCAGAAAGTACATACCATGCTTCTGGCAGATTTTGTGCTACATGTCAATTTCTGTACATGGTTTTTACGCCATTGCGTTGATTGTCCTCAGTTTCCAAGGAAAATTTTGTTCACTGACATAGCGCATTTCAACACAGTATTTGAATGCTCGAAATAGCCACATTTGGGATACAGGAAACCCCAAACACATGTGTACACGAAGAATTCAGCACACCTTTGCATCTGCGTCTACATCTACATGGTTTCGCTGCAATTCACATTTAAGTGCCTGGCAAAGGGTTCAGCGAACCATTTTCATACTACTTCTCTACCATTCCACTCTCAAATGGTGCGTGGGAAAAAGGAACACATAAATCTATCCATTCGAGCTCTGATTTCTCTTATTTTATTATGATGATCATTTCTCCCTACGTAGGTGGGTGTCAACAAAATATTAACGCATTCATAAGAGGAAGTTTGATTGAAATTTCGTAAATAGATCTCGCCACAAAGAAAACCGCCTTTGTTTCAGTGACTGCCACCCCAACTCACGTATCATATCAGTGACACTCACCCCCTATTGCGCTATAACACGAAACGAGCTGCCATTCTTTGCAGTTTTTCGATGTCCTCCGTCAATCCTACCTGGTAAGGACCCCATACCGCGCAGCAGAGGACGGACAAGTGTAATGTAGGCTGTCTCTTTAGTGGGTTTGTCGCATCTTCTGAGTGTTCTGCCAACAAAGTGCAGTCTTTGTTTCTCCTTCCCCACAATATTATCTATGTGGTCTTTCCAATTTAAGTTACTCGTAATTGTAATTCCTAGGTATTTAGTCAAATTGCAGCCCTTAGATTTGTGCCATTTATCGTATACCCAAAATTTATCGGATTTCTTTTAGTACCCATATGGATAACCTCGCACTTTTCTTTGTTTAGCGCTAATTGCCACTTTTCGCACCATACAGAAATTCTCTCTAGATCATTTTGTAATTGGAATTGATCGCCTGTTGTTTTTACTAGGTCATCTGCAAACAATCTAAGGGGGCTGCTCAGATTATCACCTAGATCATTCATATAAATCAGGAACATCAGAGGGCCTATGGCAATACCTTGCGGAACGCCAGATATCACTTCTGTTCTACTCGATGATTTACCGTCTATCACTACGAACTGTGACCTCTCTGAGAGGAAATCACGAATCCAGTCACACAACTGAGATGATACTCCATATGCACGCAATATGATTACTAGTCGCTTGTGAGGAACGGTATCAAAAGCCTTCTGGAAATTTAGGAATATGGAATCGATCTGAGATCCCTTGTTGACAGCACTCATTACTTCATAGGAATAAATAGCTAGCTGTGTTGCACAAGAACGATAATTTCTGAATCCGTGTTGGTTATGTATCAATAAGCCATTTTCTTCAAGATGATTCATAATGTTCGGTTATACAGTATATGCTCCAAAATCCTACTGCAAATTGAGATCAGGGATATGGGTCTGTAATTCAGTGGGTTACTACTATTTCGCTTCTTGAACATTGGTGTGACCGGTGCTACTTTCCAGTCTTTAGGAACAGACCTTCCGTCAAGTGAGCAGTTGTATGTGATTGCTAAGAAAGGTGCTATTGTGTCTGTATACTCAGAGAGGAACCTGACTGGTATACCATCTGGACCGGATGACTTGCCTTTCTTAAGTGATTTGAGTCGTTTCGCAACATCTAATATATCTACTTTTATGTCACTCATGCTATCAGCTGTTCTGGTTTCGAATTCTGGAATATTTACTTCGTCTTCTTTTGTGAAGGAATTACTGAAAACTGTATTTAGTAACTCCACTTCAATGGCACCATCATCGGTAACATTTCCATCGCTATCGCACAGTGGCGGTATTGACTGTTTTTTTGCCACTGGTGAACTTTACATACGACCAGAATCTCTTTGGGTTTTCTACCATATTTTGAGACAATATTTCATTGTGGAAACTATTAAAAGCATCTCGAGATTCCGTAAAACTTGGCCAGTCTTGGCGATTTTGCGTTCTTTTGAATTTGGCATACTTGTTTCGTTGCTTCTGCAACGGTGGTCTGACGTGTTTTGTGTACCATGGTGGATCAGTCCCGTCCCTTATTAACTTATACGGTATGAATCTATCTATTGCTGTCTATACTGTATCTTTGAATTTGAGCCATATCTGGTCTACACTTACGTAATTAGCTTGGAAGGAATGGAGAGTCTCTCTCTTAGGAAGGCATCAAGCGAATTTTTATATGCTGTTTGAAATAGATATATTTTCCGTTAATTTTTAGTGGTTTTGGTTGATATGGTTTTGAGCCTCGCTACAATGACCTTGTGTTCACTAATCCTTGTATCTGTCATGACGCTCTCTATTAGATCAGGATTATTTGTGGCTAAGAGGTCAAGTATGTTTTCGCATAATTGGCATCAGTGTCTGGGCAGGTGTTTACAATGGTCATGTGATTGGGCCATACATCCTTCTTCCCTACCTAATGGGTGCCAGGTACTTGATATTCCTGCAACAAGCGCTGGTGGAGTTTTTGAAAAATGTGCCACTGGACTGTCGCTACAAATAGTAGTTCTAGCATGTGGTGCAGCAGTACATTTTGCAGTTTGCTTCCAAAACTTACTGAACGTAGTCTATGGGAACAGGTGGACTGGTCGAGGTGGACCACTGTGTGGCAATCAAGATTTCCAGGTTTAACCACTTTGGACTTTTCTTGTGAGTCACTTGAAGGGTCCTGTGTATGAGACCCCTGTCCAGGCGGAGGAAGATCAGGTTTCACAGATAATGGCTGCAGCAGAAGTCATTAACCATACACTGTGCAAGTTGCACAGAGTTTATGCAAACTTACTGCGCAGATGCAATGTGTGCACCGAATCTGGTGGTCGTCATATTGAAAAGCTGTTGTAATATTACAGTAAACAGAAGTGAAATCTGTACATCTTGTTTTCCTTGTAACACAGAAATGAACTTTTTCCAGACTTGGGTTCCTATGCTAAACTTAATCTTCTGAGTTCCCTCTACAACTTCTAGAAGTGTGTAACATGAATTATGAAACACCCTGTATATCCACTATTCTACATTTTCCAAACGAAGCACACATTTGTTTCATTTTAATGGTCGTTTATTGTATCTCCTGGTCCACATAAATTGTAAATTAGGTCACACCTATGAGGTAGCGTTGTAACTACTGTGTTTCGAGATTTATTTACTTCTAATAACTTTTTCAGATGTGCTAAGCAATTTTGTGCCTTATTTCTCGCAATATCGTTGGCACCAGCTGTGCACATGGCATATTGATTTTCGTCTTTCATTTTTCCCTGCAGATTGACATCGGTAAAATTTTTCATACAAGCACTTGGTTTTATTATTTTAAATGCTTGGAAGTCTTTGCTCTGTCTTGTGAGGTTCTCAGGAAGTTTCTGTCATGGCTGTCTATTATGAAAAGAACACTGAAGTTTTTACCTGACAGTTTTTGGTTCACCTGTCAGTATCTCTCACTGTCGTTTCATTTCTTTCCCCACAATTTAATGTTCAACTTTCACTTGCTTCTGTATTAATTCCAGTCCATTTATTTGAGAGAGTCTGACTATCACCCAGAAATGTACCTTATTTTCCTAATGATAACAGGTCGCTCTTTCCAGACGTCGGTGTTTTCATATTCATAATTGCAAAAATTCTATTATCGCACAAAACTGTACGCAATTTTTGCGACAGTTGACGCTTTCCATTTCACTCATTAGGAGATTTATGGTTTGTTGAAGATTACCTATACGATCAGTTAACTTTCTGGTTTCGTCACACACTGTTTTTACTGGTATAATTTTCGCTTGTTTCGCACAAACACAACGTGAGCCTATAGAAGGCGCCATCTTGTTCTACAGAAACTGTTTTGAATCACGTTCACACTTTTACTTATAAAATACTTTATTAAAATATACATATGTTCACTTTACAAAAGACACACGAAGACTATCTATTGCGCCTCATCACTCACGCATATATACACAAACATAGCTGTCACCACAATCGATACTTCTTGAACATACTCGATATAACTTATTCTAGAACGATGTTCTGGAACTTTCTCATATCCGATATAAATGTATTACATAATTCCAACACACCTCCTTACATTTATATCGCGATGTTTAACATATTCCTAATTTTAATGAATCTTTCTTTACATAACGACTTTGTGAATATATCTGCAACATTTTCATTTGAATCTACTTTAACAATATCAATGAGTCCCTGTAAATAATACTCATTCACAAAATGGTAATGCACTTCTATGTATTTTGAATTCTTTGTAAAATTACCAAACTTTGCTATATTTAATGCTCCTGAATTATCTTCATATATGACAATAGGTTTTTCAAATTTAACATTAAAAATGTCTAAAATATCATGTACAAGTTTCACCTCGCTTACAGCTTCAGACAATGCTACATATTCTGCGAAAGTTGAAGCCTTTGTAACACTCGCTTGTTTTCTTGACTTCCAAAATATAACATTACCAAATAATCTAATTACATAACCAGAAGTTGACTTTCTATCCACACTATCACCTGCCCAATCTGAATCCACAAAACAATCTAATATCTCAGCACTTCAATTCCTACAATAGTTTAATTTCAAATCTTTAGTTAAATATAAATATTTCAAAATTCTCAAAGCATATTTAAAATGAGTACTACAGTAACAACTTTGGAATCTGCTCAAGTAATTCACACTATAGCTAATATCTGGTCTAGTACCCAAACTTACGTACAAGAGTGCACCTATCAAGTTTCTATACCTAACGTCATTACAATCTTCATACGCTGGTTCTAACTTTAAATTTACTTCCATTGGAGTTTTGTACAAGATCGAATCTTCAATTTTATATTTCGCAGCTAACGAATCAATATATTTTTCTTGACTCAAACTCATAACTCTTGTTTCACAATCATAATTAATATCGATGCCAAGATATCTTTTTACCTCACCTAAATCTTTCATATTAAATCGTTTTGACAATAAGTTCTTAATCTTAACAATTTTTTCTTTTCTCACACAGCAAATGAGCAAATCGTCGACAAAAATAATCAAATAAATCAAGACATCTCCATCTCGCAATACATAAAGACAATAATCATATTTACTCCTTTTAAAACCTAAACTTCTTAAAAACTCGTCAAAACAATTGTACCAAGCTCGTGAGCTTTCTCGCAAACCATACAGTGCTTTATACAATTTACAGACTCTATCCGTACCATCATCATATCCTCTTGGCTGCTTTACATAAACTTCAGATAAAACTTTACAATTTAGAAACGCAGTCTCCACGTCCATTTGTTCTATAACCAAACCTTCTTGACAACAGTATGACAACAAAATCTTTAATGTTTGCATATTGGTTACTGGAGAATAAATATCCTCAACGACTTCTTTTTGTTGAAACCCCCTGACAACTAATCTCGCTTTATAAACACTTTCTGATTTCTTTGTGAAAACCCACTTTACATCAATGGCTTCTTTATCAACTGGTTTATCTACTAATTCCCATGTTTTGTTTTTGTTCAAACAATCAATTTCCTTATTCATCGCTTTTTCCCAATAATTTGATTCGGCGCTGTTAATCGCCTCCTCAAAGCTTTCCGGACTATTTGCACTGCAAAAGTTTACATAAATAAAATTGCTGTAAACATAATCATTTAATATTTTTGGTTTTCTTTCTCTAGATGATCTCCTCAACTCAAGTACTTTCTCTGGTTCATGATTATCAGAAAGCTTTTCATTTTTCTCAATTTCCTTCTGTTTTTCTATTAGTTCAGTTTCATTTTCTATACTTTCGTGTTCAGAATCACTAGAATATTCACTTACTGAATCATAATCTTTAAACCCAATACATTTAACACCACTTTCAACAATGTCCACATGTCGAGCAACAACTATCTTATTATTTATTAGCACTCTGCAGCCTACTTCACAATAACCCATTAAAACCCCCAAATCGGCTTTCCTATCCCATTTCGACTTCCTCAGTTGCTCAGGTTCTCTTACAAAAACTCTACTCCGATACAACTTCAAATGATTAACATTAGGTCTTTTCCCCAGTAATATCTCATAAGGAGTTTTCTTTTCAATGGTGTTAGCTAAAGTTCTGTTTTTGAGGTACGCTGCTGCACAAACCACTTCAGGCCAAAATCTTGTGTCTACTCGCGCTTCGGCTAGCAGACACCGAGACATGTCCATGATGGATCTGTTATACCTTTCAGCAGTACCATTAAGCTCATGCACATAAGGTGGAAAAGCATTCAATACAATTCGTTTTTGTCTCACAAATTCATAGACATTTTCATTTAAATATTCCTTCCCATTGTCACATCTTTTTAACAGTTTTCCCGGTGAGATTCTCAACTTCATTAATATACTCTACAAAACAATTGTATACTTGATCTTTAGATTTTATGGTGTAAACACGAGCTGCCTTACTGTAATCATCAATGAAAGAAAGAAAATATCTTTCCCCATGCATTCCAGTAGTTGAGTGAGGCCCATTTAGATCTGTGTGAACAATTTCTAAGATTTCTTTTGCTTTGGTTCTATTATTTTTAAAAGGAACATTATGCATTTTGTTTTCGATACAGATTTTACATTTCATAAATTCTGATTCTAATTCTGAAGGAACCCCATCTAACAATTGATGTTTACATAAAGTATTTAGATAATTGAAATTAACATGTCCCAAAATGCGGTGCCATTTTTCCTTTGTTGTCATATTATTGTCTTTACTCATAACATTAACATTAACTTCTCCTTTATTAATACTACTACTCATTTTATACAACTGACTCTCTTTCCATGCAATCGCAATCAATCCATTAGCTTTATCAAAAATTTTAGCATTATTCCCTACCGATACAATTTTGTGATTATCTGTAATTCTGGCATAACTGATCAAGTTTTTGTCTATGTCTTTTACAAAGAAAACATCTCGCAAATTAATTGGAACCATTTGATCATAGACAGGAAAATTACTAATTACATTACCAACTTTAGTAGCTTGCAAAATTTTTCCATCAGCAATTTTTACATTTATAGGTTGTTTTAAAGTTATACTCTTAGAAAAATATTCCTCATTATTAATAACATGATCAGTACAGCCACTGTCTAATAACCAATTGATTTGAATTTGATTGTTGTTACTTGACTCTACTGTTCTATTTTGACCTATCATAGAATTAACCTCTGTTACAAAACTACTCATACCATGATCACTCTGATGGTAACCTTGCCTGCTGTGATGCCGACCGCTGCTAAAACCATGCTGCTCTCCTCAACCACGTTGCCTGCTGCCATAACCTCCACGCTGCATGTTGCCGCAATTTCCACGCTGTACATTGCTATAGCCTCCACGCTGCATATTTCCATTACCTCTGTCGCTACTTTGAAAATGTACTCCACGATGCCATGTGCCTCTGTTACTTGTTCTTCCCTGGTTACAATCACGTTTGAAGTGACCTGCTTTGCCGCATCGATAACATACTTGCTCCTGATTTCTTGAATTCAATTTTCTTTCTGTGTGAAATGCATTTGATTTTACCTCTTCATTTCCAGTTTTTGCATTCAATAATTGAATCTTACTTTTAACGTATTCAACTGTCTGGTCCTCTTCCTTCAAGATGTCCACTAAGTCCCCAATATAGATCATTGACTCTGGTAACGTTCGCAGCATATAATTTAACTTCTCCTTTTCCGTTACTTTAGCGCCTGCAGATTTCAGCTCATTTACAGTTTTTTCAAATGCACTGAAAAATGTCCCCGTATCACTGTAATCACTTAACCTCAATTTGTCCAACTTGTTTCTGCATAATATTTGAAGGGCTGTAGACTCTTTCGAATATAATTCATCAAATTTCTTCATGATCTCGAAAGCACTTTCTCTGTCACTCACGAATTCTAGTCGCTTATTTGTGATTGCACCATAAATATAATTGATAGCCTTCAAGTCCTCTTCATCCCACGTTTCGTTGTCTGAGCTCACTTTTGCCCTCGTAGTCACTGTATGGCATTTCTTCATTTTTAGGTACATGATTATCCGCTGCTTCCAGTTCCCATAGTCCTCACCATCAAATACAGGAATAGTTATATCAGCCATGTCGAACTTTCTGAATAACACGCGACGGCCACAATATAATATTTAACTTCTACTTTTCTTTTCAAGAACCACGCTCTGCTACCATGTTTTGAATCACGTTCACACTTTTACTTATAAAATACTTTATTAAAATATACATATGTTCACTTTACAAAAGACACACAAAGACTATCTATTGCGCCTCATCACTCACGCATATATACACAAACATAGCTGTCACCACAATCGATACTTCTTGAACATACTCGATATAACTTATTCTAGAACGATGTTCTGGAACTTTCTCATATCCGATATAAATGTATTACATAATTCCAACAGAAACAATGACTGCTTGCAAAATAGCTGTAAAACAAAGCGTATGACTATGGAGAGAGTGATGTTAAGTGCACTGGATTTGTCTTTCAGAAGGTCAATATATGGACCCTTCAACCACTACCATACTTGATGTTGTGGAAAGACATCCCACAAAACCCAAAGAAATTCTGGCCACATGTTTCGGCTGTCAGTGTACAAAAGTTAGTATCCAAACACTCATTGGTGGCACAAGAGTAGATATTGATGGCAACAATGCCAAAGCAGAAACGATGAACTCTGTTTTCAAATGTTCCTTTACAAAGGGTAATTCATGAATGCTGCACCAGCTTGACTCTCACATCATTGCACATGTGATGTATTAGTGTTAGAGGTGTTAAGACTCAGCTGAAGTCACAAATCATTAAAACTGAGCATGGGTCCAATTTATTACACACATCAAAAAAAGTTTTGCATCACCCCAGTTCCCAGAAATCCTGAAGATAGACGTTGACTGTGGATACAGATACCGTCCCTCTGACTGCTCAGAGATACCACTAAACCTGCCCAAAGATGTAAACAACCATGCATGATCAGCACCTATTAGACGGAGGGGGCCCGACAGCTGATCAGTTCCAGTCATTCCACCAGGGAGGAGGTACACAGCTGTTGTTGTTTGTAGTTCAACCATGTCTAGATGGTCAATACATCCACATTGTCACTTTATGCCAGGAAGGGCTCTCAAGAAGGGAAGTGTCCAGGCGTCTGAGCGATGTTGTTCGGACATGGAGGAGATACAGAGAAACAAGAACTGTCGATGAAATGGCTTGCTCATGCCGCCCAAGGGCTACTACTGCAGTGGATGACCGAAACCTATGGATTATGTCTCGGAATGAACCTGACAGCAACGCCACCAGGACGTCATGTTACAACTAAAACTGTGTGCAATAGGCTGCATGATGCACAACTTCACTCCCGACGTCCATGGTGAGGCCCATCTTTGCAACCACGACACCGTGCAGTGTGGTACAGATGGGTCCAACAACATACCGGATGGTCCACTCAGGATTGGCATCATGTTCACTTCATTGATTAGTGTTGTATATGCCTTCAACCAGGCAGTTGTTGGAGACATGTTTGTAGGCAACCTGGTCAGTCTGAACACCTTAGACATACTGTCCAGCGAGTGCAGCAAGGTGGAGGTTCCCTGTTGTTTTAGGGTGGCATTATGTGGGGCCGACGTATGCCACTGATGGTCATGGAAGGCGCCATAATGGCTGTATGATCCGTGAATGCCATCCTCCAACCGATAGTGCAACCATATCAGCAGCGTATTGGCGAGGGATTCGTCTTCATGGACGACAATTGGCGACCCCATCATGCACATCTTGTGAATGACTTCCCTCAGGATAACGACATCGCTTGAGTAGAGTGGCCAGCATGTTCTTCAGACATGAGCCCTATCAAACACGCCTGGGATAGACTGTAAAGGGCTATTTATGGATGACTTGCCCCACTAACCACTCTGAGCGATCTATGCCGAATCGCCATTGAGGAGTGGGACAATCTGGACCAACAGTGCCTTGACAAACTTGTGGATAGTATGCTACGACGAATATGGGCATGCATCAATGCAAGAGGACGTGCTACTGGGTATTAGATGTACTGGTGTGTACAGCAATCTGGACCATCACCTCTGAAGGTCTTGCTGTATGATGGTACAACATGCAATGTGTGGTTTTCATGAGCAAAAAAAAGGTCGGAAATGATGATTTTGTTGATCTCTATTCCAACTTTTTGTACAGGTTCTCGAACTCTCATAACCGAAGTGATGCAAAACTATTTTTGATATGTGTGTTACATTATTATTACCCGTTCTATTTCATTTGTCAATCATGCTCTCAGATTCTATACAGTACTGAGTCTGCATCTGAATTAGCCCCTGTTGTGAACATAATACACTATAGATACCACAAACAAAAAAAATGTTCCCAGAGTTTGGAAGAAAACACAAGTCATACCTGTCTGCAAGAAATACAACAGAAGCGAGTAAAAAAATATTTTCCTATGCTATTGACAGATATATACTTAATCTTACCAATGCATTCTGTGCTCAAACATAAACAGCTACTACCATCTCGAACAGATTGCTGTCCTCCACGTCAATCAGCATGAATTCTCTTGAAGATAGAAGGTTCATTAACAAAGTTTCAAGAATCAACTTTAAATGATGACTCAAGGAATATACTACAACCCCATATACAGGGTGTTACAAAAAGGTACGGCCAACTTTCAGGAAACATTCCTCACACACAAATAAAGAAAAGATGGTATGTGTACATGTGTCCGGAAACACTTAATTTCCATGTTACAGCTCATTTTAGTTTCGTCACTATGTACTGTACTTCCTCGATTCACCACCAGTTGGCCCAATTGAAGGAAGGTAATATTGACTTCGGTGCTTGTGTTGACATGCGACTCATTGCCCTACAGTACTAGCATCAAGAACATCAGTACGTAGCATCAACAGGTAAGTGTTCATCACGAACGTGGTTTTGCAGTCAGTGCAATGTTCACAAATGCGGAGTTGGCAGATGCCCATTTGATGTATGGATTAGCACGGGGCAATAGCCGTGGCGCGGTACGTTTGTATCGAGACAGATTTCCAGAACTAAGGTGTCCTGACAGGAAGACGTTCGAAGCAATTGATCGGCGTCTTAGGGAGCACGGAACATTCCAGCCTATGACTCGCGACTGGGGAAGACCTAGAACGACGAGGACACCTGCAATGGACGAGGCAATTCTTCGTGCAGTTGTCGATAACCCTAATGTCAGCGTCAGAGAAGTTGCTGCTGTACAAGGTAACGTTGACCACGTCACTGTATGGAGAGTGCTACGGGAGAACCAGTTGTTTGCGTACCATGTACTGCGTGTGCAGGCACTATCAGCAGCTGATTGGCCTCCACGGGTACACTTCTGTGAATGGTTCATCCAGCAATGTGTCAATACTCATTTCAGTGCAAATGTTCTCTTTACGGATGAGGCTTCATTCAAACGTGATCAAATTGTAAATTTTCACAATCAAAATGTGTGGGCTGACGAGAATCTGCAATTGTGCAATCACGTCATCAACACAGATTTCCTGTGAACGTTTGGGCAGGCATTGTTGGTGATGTCTTGATTGGGCCCCATGTTCTTCCACCTACGCTCAATGTAGCACGTTATCATGATTTCATAAGGGATACTCTACCTGTGCTACTAGAACATGTATCTTTACAAGTACGACACAACATGTGGTTCATGCACGATGGAACTCCAGCACATTTCAGTCGAAGTGTTCGTACGCTTCTCAACAACAGATTCGGTGAGCGATGGATCGGTAGAGGCGGACCAATTCCCTGGCCTCCACGCTCTCCTGACCTCAACCCTCTTGACTTTCATTTATGGGGGCATTTGAAAGCTCTTGTCTACGCAACCCTGGTACCAAATGTAGAGACTCTTCGTGCTCATATTGTGGACGGCTGTGATACAATACGCCATTCTCCAGGACTGCATCAGCGCATCAGGGATTCCATGCGACAGAGGGTGGATGCATGTATCCTCGCTAACTGAGGACATCTTGAACATTTCCTGTAACAAAGTGTTTGAAGTCACGCTGGTATGTTCTGTTGCTGTGTGTTTCTATTCCATGATTAATGTGATTTGAAGATAAGTAATAAAATGAGCTCTAACATGGAAAGTAAGAGTTTCCAGACACATGTCCACATAACATATTTTCATTCTTTGTGTGTGAGGAATGTTTACTGAAAGTTTGGGTGTACCTTTTTGTAACACCCTGTGTATCATTTACATAGGGATCATGAGGACAAGATTAGAATAATTATAGCACACACTGAGGTATTCAAACAATCATTCTTCCCCTTTTCCACTAATGAATGAAATGAGAAGGAACCCTAATAACTGGTATAATGGGATGTACCCTCTGCCGTACACTTCACGGTCGTATGCATAGTATAAATGTAGATGTAGAATTCCAAAAAAATCAGTCATGTGAAACCAAACCTGCAGGCATTTCTGTCATGTGACATTCTGAAAATCATGGAACAAGGCATACAGGTGAATGCAGTTAATTTCCGATGTCCAACAGTATTTAACCCAGAACTGTACCCATGCATTTAAAGAAGATACCATTGTATGTAGTGTCAAACGGAATTTCTGATTAGAGTGATGCTTACAAAAAGGGAGGATACTCTATGTTATCTCGGATCAAGAGTCATGACAGGCATAGCTGCCTGAACCATAACAGTGGTCAGCTTGCCCTACACCAATGAAACATTAATCTAGAACGATAGTATACAAGATAAGAGTACAGTCTCGTTTAAGCATTTATTTGTTACCTGATTATTTGTCCCTTAATAAACGACTGTGTTGATGCTTTGCATGTAATGACAAAGGACAGTAATTAACACTCTTGATACTGTAACAAATTTTTCCTGGCATAGTAAAACAGGAGTAAAGACTAGAGCTTACATTTGCTTAAAATATCAAGGATACTGTAGAGGTCTGACAGAATGAACAGTAGGATTTGAGCCATGCAGTATGGCATTGCTGTTGCTCCTACGTGAAATATGCATGTACGGGCTGGATTGAGGAAGGACTGCCATTTGTAAATATGCCCTTGTGCAGTTCAGAGCATCAAGCACTCGCCCTTGAAACATATTTAAAAAATAACAAGTATCCCACGGCAGTTGTCGCCATTCCGAGTTGACATGAAGTGACAAAGTCCTGGATCATTGCACGATTGTACACTGGGTGCAGCAATTCAGGACAACTGCATCTTTTGCAAGCGCTCTTCCATAGTCCTCACACTTCTGCTGTCAGACAAACCTTGGCACAAACAATGGCAGATCATTCCTTGCAGCTTATCATCTGCGACAACCTGCACATCCACCAGTACTTAATGGAGGTCATACAGAAACTAAATGAAGAGAATAAAGTTGCGCTATGAACCTCTGCCTTACGCTTGCTGGTTTATTCTTAATTATACAGAAAGAATAAAGTGTACATCATACATTCTCATACTGTGACTGAATTCAGGGTATGATATGCACAGCTGTGTAGGAGATGCTATTGAACATACTGAATCAGTTGACAAAAGCTTTCATTCGCCACCTCGAAGAATGCACCGTAAGTGTTAGCGACCATTTGTATGGTGTTATATTCTAAACCAAGTAGAGGGTGTATGTGATATACAGGATGAATCACCTAAATCTTGCACCACAAATAAAGCAGAAATGGATAGTGCTATTGGTGTATGGTTTTCACATAATGGATTGGTAGTTTACGATTTTTAAGTGGGACAATGCCTATTGACATTAAAAAACTAAAAGTAGGATAAATTAGAATGTCAGTGGTGTTTTGCCAGATTAAATTGTATTGTTTATGAGATACCATATTCTGAAAAGTTCCCACACCGATATGTGCTAAATACCAGTGATAGCATACACTAAAGCACAACACAAGCACATACACTAGTTATGTGAATTCTGACCAATAACGAGACAACTGACCAATATAGGTTGTGTTCAAAATGACCAATGGTAGTGCCAATACACACTTCCAGTCTCGTGTGGGATGACTGCTGCACATGTGCTAGCATTTCAGTGGAGATATCTGAGCATACTGCACTAATATGTCGTTGCACATCATTGGGTGTAATTGGTATGTCGTTGTAGCCAACTTCTTTCAGCTTTCCCCACAGAATAAAGTCTGCAGGCAACAGATTCAAGGAACTGGCCAACCAATGTATATGTCCTCTGCATCCAATCCAATGATTTGGAAACAAATCCTGAAGACCTGCTGTGGTGCTGTGGTACATCATGCATTTTAGGCTGGACAGTCATCATATTGGTACAACAGCTCCCTTCTAGTCTGCAGGGGTATGTCTTCTAGCATCCACAGGAGATAGTATGTTAGGAGGCTGCAATACTTATGTGCATTCAGTGTTCTGTTTATGAAAAATGGGCCTGTGAGTTGATGGTTCACTATCCCACACCACTATCTAGCAAAGCCAACAGGGATTATCAGCAGACCAATAGTGCATGTTTCATCAGATTACCCGGCCATGACTGGTAAATGTGACTTCATCACTAAACAAGATACGTGCTACATCTAGAGTACCCTGTCTTAATGCCCATGTGCAGAAGTTAACACGATTATCATAATCATCTCCATGCAGACCTTGATGGAGAGGTATATGATAGGGATGGAACCTACATTAATGGAGAATGTGTAGGCCATTTTCGTGAGTAATGTTATTTCCTTGTGCAATTGCACAGGAGCTAAAGTGCGGCCAACTGCAACACCAACACCAACAAGAAAATTAATTTACCCTTGTTTTGTCATAACTTGTTTCCTTATGTTAGGTTGTCTAGGTGCTACACTACCACTTTCATGTAACTAGTTGAAGAAGTTGATAAATAATTGCCGAGATGGTTGATGTCTATTGGGATATCTTGCCATATACGCCATACAAGAATGAACTGCATTCTTCCTGCACTTTGCACTCACCATACACCACTACTCCATCTACTTGGGGCTCCCGAAACCAGATTACATAAACCAATTTCCCAATACCGCTTCTAAGTGGTCATGTAAACAATTCAAAATCGATTCTGGAAATCTGCTTCTAGTTGCCAGTTTTCCAGTTCTGCAATCGATTTTCGCTCCCATGTAAGAGCAAGCGGTTTTGAAACTTGCTTGGGTTGTCAAGTTGCGTCTTGTTTTCAGAATATTTCGTTAATATGGACTTATTGTGCGGTGAAGGCGAAACAGGAATATTAGACAGAGCATGAAGCTGTCTATGAAGGGCAATGGGCAGATTCCGTATTTTTAGATTTCTGGAAAGCATTTGACATGGTGCCCCACTGTAGGCTGTTAACGAAGATATGAGCATATGGAATAAGTTCATAGATACGTGAGTAGCTTGAAGACTTCTTAAATAATAGAACCTAGTATGTTGTCCTCAATGGCGAGTGTTCATCAGAGACAAAGATATTATCAGAAGTGCTCTAGAGAAGTGTGAAAGGACCACTGTTGTTCTCTATGTACATAAATGATTTGGTGGAAAGGGTGGGCAGAAATCCGTGCTTGTGTGCTGATGATGCTATAGTGTATGGTGAAGTGTCGAGTTTGAGTAACTGTATGAAATGACAAGACAACTTAGACATAATTTCCAGTTGGTGTGATGAATGGCATTTAGCACTAAATGTAGAAAAATGTAATTTAATGCGGATGAGTAGGATGATCAAACCTGTAATCTTTGGGTATGGTATTACTAGTGTCCTTCTTGACACAGCCATGTAGTTTAAATATCTGGGCATAATGTTGCAAAGCGATGTGAGGTGGAATGAGCATGTGAGAACTGTGTTGGGGAAGGCGAACGGTCGACTTCAGTTTATTGGGAGAAATTTAGGAAAGAGTAGTTCACCTGTGAAGAAGACCACATATAGGAGGCTGGTGCAAACTATTCTTGAGTACTGCTCAAGTGTTTGGGATTGAGTGAAGATATCAAAGAAATTCAAAGGTGGGCTGCTAGACTTTTTACTGGTAGATTCGAACATCACATAAGTGTTATGGAGTTACTTCGGTAACTCAAATGGGAATCCCTGGAGGGAAGGCGACGTTCTTTTCGAGAAACACTATTGAGAAAATTTAGAGAACCGACACTTGAAGCTGATTGCCGAACAATTCTACAGCCGCCAACATACATAGCGCGTAAGAACCACGAAGATAAGATACGAGTAGTTAGGGCTCATACGGAGGAATTAGATAACCTTTTTCCTCTCGCTCTATTTGCGAGTGGAACAGGAAAGGAAATAAGTTGTGGTACAGGGTACCCTCCGCCACGCACCGTACGGTGGCTTGCGGAGTATCTATGTAGCTGTAGATGTAGATTTAGGCTACCTGTAATATTTAAGTGAAGAGAAGTAACGATTGTGTTGGCTGAATCATAAACTGTATCAGCTGTTTTCCAGACGCCATATTTAACTTGGCTAGCAAATCCGCTTCAGACGTTGACATGTGAACACGACAGCGAAAAACGGTTTCAGAAATTTGGTTTTCGTCTGTCGGAAGATGTATCGCAAGTAAACGTAATGCATGAGCATGTCGTAGACTTTTTCTGCACTGGCAAATCCTAACGTCCACTCGAGACCTACTGCGGAATACACAATCACACTATTGGCACGCATAACAACATTGTACCTGGCAACTACGCAGGTTGAATGGCGCAAACAAATGACGGTATGATTACGTATCAAAATACACCTCGTAAACGACTCGCACCAGAAACATGCAACAAACACCATCGACATTCTAATTTACCCTACTTTTAGTCTGTTAATGTCAATAGTCACTGTTTCATTTAAAAAATGTGTTTGTGCGCAAAAAGTACCCTTCCTAAGTATTATTACAATCTGTTTATTGGATGACAATACTAGTCCGTGACTACCAATCCATTCTGTGGAAACCGCAAATCAACAACACTTTTCATTTTCGCAATATGTGAGCCATGTTTTAGGTGATTCAGCCTGTATAGTAGAATGTCAGTTTTGTTTTCAACGCGTTTTTAACAAATTTGTTTCCAGGTTCTGTACCATTTTATCTATCCATTCTGGCGCGCCCGTGTATTACAAAAGGAATTTTCACAACTCATTACTTTCTATGTGACAAGAATGACAGTAAGCCTTATGGTCTAAGAAAGTATTATAATTCAGTATAGTAGCACGTAATGAATAAATGTTAAATTACGATATATGAACAGAGGAATCAATGGCCTCGTGGTTATTTTTTGCTTCATAATGCAGTTGTTGATTTCCGCTGCTAAGTAACGACCTCAATTTCTCAAGGGTATCGTGCTCAGAAAGCGTACATTTTTAAAAAGAAAGGAAATATTTTACTCCTTCGGTTTGTTTCAAACTTAAAGAAATGGTTAGAAGTAAGTACTAGTAACAATATTTAAAACTGTAGTAACTAGCAACAGAGTTGAGATAAATTAGTTCGTCATTCTACTAGTTTACAACACTGTGCCATGTTCCTCATTCACAAAAACAATGAAACGTTTTGCCGTTTCTAAAAGTAACTTATAACTGTGAAAATTGAGATCTTATTGCCTATTCACGGACGGTTCTGCTCTCTATATACCAGTGCAAAATCGTTACGAAAACAGGGTTCAAAAATAAAACTCCAAAACGTCAGTGCCGATGTCTCCTGACGTGATGTCTTATAAGATGTAGTAATTAACAGAAGATCGTTGAGATTTACCTGGAAAATACGGGAAACACAACACCTAAAGAAAAAAATAACCCACACAAAATCCACCACTGACACCATTTTATTCATATTGCATGTAAATCGAGTCTTTGTCATTATATATTACAGGGACCTCTATGTAAGTTCTTATGTGACTGATTAATTTCACTCTCGTTTTAAGTACGGCTGTCTTTCTGTTTAGTTCATTTCACAGTACAGTCAATAACGATTTTAAAACTGCTTTAACATTAGTACCGGTATTGCAGTTATTTGCTATCTTTGTTAAAATATAGGTTAAATGTTGATGCGTTTTAGAATTAGGTCACTCAAATGTAGAATTATACCAAAAAGCTGCCAAGCAATGCCACAAAATATCGTTGAGCATCGTCGATCACAGTGCTACAATCTGCTTCATTAAATGTTTATTTTAGATTACCAGTGCTATTGCGCGCCTTTGGCAACGTAATAATGCAAAGAATGATTCAGTTGTAAAATTTCATTCATTCTCGGTCGTTATTATTATTTTTTATTCGTCCTTACATCATTCAGCGCAACTTTGGTGGGCGTGTCGTACAAATTACGGAAAGGAAGTTGACCGTTGGCTTATCGAGTGAAATACCCCATCATTCATCATAACAACAGTGGACACTCCGAATCTGGATGGGGAAACGAACCCAGATCCTCCCGAATGCGAGTCCAGTGCATTAACCTTGGCTTAGCCACCCCGCTCGGTACATGATTTTTAAGGAAACCACATGTAGATAGTCAACAAGCAGATTACTATATTCACAAGAAATAAAAATCAATGCTATAACTCAAACATAAAGCGTAGACATACGTTAATACACACCTGAAAAATTTTAACACATGAACACATTACATTACACTGCTGAAAAGTATAATGCACAATCACTTGCCACAGTACAAGGCCATCCATGACAATCTTGCAACCAATCCCGTCTCTGAGATGTTTTGGACTGAACCTGAAACAGAGAAAGCAGAAAATCAACAGTAGGAGCATTCTTATGCAAAGACAAACAAAGCAGAGATGGCACCTCTGTTAACAAGTTAAGAAGTAATCTACAATTAAAATGAATACATAGTATTTGTGTAAGCTGACATATTCATTTACATAGTAGTATCCCTTCTCAATAAGAAATTATTTTAACCCTGCTCTAAAAGTCACTTCCTTTGCCAACCTCTTTATAAATGTTGGCAATACAGTATACAGAATAACACCAAAGTGGATCGCATGTCTTTGAATATAAGTTGTTTTTTGCTTGCTTGACATGGGGGGACTCGTAGTTGTGAGTGTCATATCTAAGGTAATAACTATTACACGACACTGGCCATTAAAATTGCTACACCACGAAGGTGACATGCTACAGACGCGAAATTTAACTGACAGGAAGAAGATGCTGTGATATGCAAATGATTAGCTTTTCAGAGCATTCACACATGGTTGGCGCTGGTGGCAACACCTACAACGTGCTGACATGAGGAAAGTTTCCAACCGATTTCTCATACACAAACTGCAGTTGACCGGCGTTGCCTGGTGAAACATTTTTGGGGTGCCTCGTGTAAGGAGGAGAAATGCATACC
This sequence comes from Schistocerca serialis cubense, assembly GCF_023864345.2. NCBI lineage: Eukaryota > Metazoa > Arthropoda > Insecta > Orthoptera > Acrididae > Schistocerca > Schistocerca serialis. The sequence continues at coordinate 482,748,482 of NC_064641.1, read as the reverse complement.
ATCATGTTTCTGACTTTGATAAAGGTCGGATTGTAGCCTATCGTGATTGTGGTTTATTGTATCGCGACATTGCTGCTCGCGTTGGTCGATGTCCAATGACTGTTAGCAGAATATGGAATCGGTGGGCTCAGGAGGGTAATGCGGAATGCCGTGCTGGGTCACAATGGCCTCGTATCACTAGCAGTTGAGATGACAGGCATCTTACCCGCATGGCTATAACAGACTGTGCAGCCACATCTCGATCCCTGAGTCAACAGATGGGGACGTTTGCAAGACAACAACCATCTTCACGAACAGTTTGACAACGTTTGCAGCAGCATGGACTATCAGCTCGAAGACCATGGCTGCGGTTACCCGTGACGCTGCATCACAGACAGGAGCGCCTGCGATGGTGTACTCAACGATGAACCTGGGTGCATGAATGGCAAAATGTCATCTTTTCAGATGAATCCAGGTTCTGTTTACAGCATCATGATGGTCGCATCCATGATTGGTGACATCGCGGTGAGCACACATTGGAAGTGTGTATTTGTCATCGCCATACTGGCGTATTGCCCGGTGTGTTGGTATGAGGTGCCATTGGTTACACATCTCGGTCACCTCTTGTTCGCATTGACGACACTTTGAACAGTGGACTTTACATTTCAAATATGTTACAACCTGTGGCTCTACCCTTCATTCGATCCCTGCGAAACCCTACATTTCAGGAGGATAATGCACTATCGCATGTTGTAGGTCCTGTACGGGCCTTTCTGGATACAGAAAATGTTCGACTGCTGCCCTGGCTAGCACATTCTCCAGATCTCTCACCAATTGAAAATGTCTGGTCAATGGCGGCCGAGCAAGTGGCTCGTCACAATACGCCAGTCACTACTCTTGATGAACTGTGGTATCGTGTTGAAGCTGCATGGGCAGCTGTACCTGTACACGCCATCCAAGCTCTGTTTGACTCAATGCCCAGGCATATGAAGGCCGTTATTACGGCCAGAGGTGGTTGTTCTGGATACTGATTTCTCAAGATCTATGCACCCAAATTGCGTGAAAATGTAATCACATGTCAGTTCTAGTTAATATATTTGTCCAGTGAATACCTGTTTATCATCTGCATTTCTTCTTGGTGTAGCAATTTTAATGGCCAGTGGTGTAGTTTGCAGGATTGCAAGAATAGCTCTTGTCATCAGAACACATCTGCATATGTACAAGAAGGTACTGTAAGCATACACAAATACAGACTTGCAGTGAGGCATTGAAGAGCAGTGTGACAAGATTCAAACAGGCCTTTTCTCTAATGATGAGATTGAAGATATCTGTTTCAGCTGTGACCTTGTTTTATTATACACATGACCAGTTTCGGGAAAATTATATTCCCATCTGCAGGTGTACCAGTTTTCTGAAATAAGGGAGGAAATACAGTATAAGTCCTTGTAGTATACATGGTATTATAAGCTTTTCTAATTTTATTTAAATGACTATCAATTTTACTCCAAAAATCTATTACATAATCTATGCTTTTCCACTTGCTGGCTGATTGGTCTGCAGCTGCAGAATTCATTTTCTTTTGGAAGAAACTCCACCAAGCAACTATGATTTTTATGGAATTTATTAGCAGACTGGTTTCAAAAATTTATGGTGGTATTTTTGTAAAAATAGCAGATGCTTGGTGGATTCCTTTCCTCTGGAAAATTTCATTCATATATTCACACATTATGAGTGCATAGTTACACGTAACAGCTGAATCAGCTCACTGTAGAAACCAGGAAATTGATTCATCAATAGAACCCACTGGTGCAGCATTAAGTGTGGTAACTTCATCATCAAACTCAAACATAGAAATTCAAGAGTTTAGAGTTCAGAAAAGCAGCTACAAATAACTCCAGTTAGAAAAGGAAAACAATGAGAAAGGAAACCAATGACGACTTCACCAAGAGTGGGATCAGTTTTCCACAGTGCTTACAAGGGAACCTCCCCATCGCACCCCCCTCAGATTTAGTTATAAGTTGGCACAGTTGATAGGCCTTGAGAAACTGAACACAGATCAATTGAGAAAACAGGAAGAAGTTGTGTGGAACTGTGAAAAAATAAGCAAAATATACAAACTGAGTAGTTCATGGCAAGATATGCAACATCAAGGACACTGGGAACACAGGAGCGCCATGGTCTCGTGGTAACGTGAGCAGCTGCGGAACGAAAGGTCCTTGGTTCAAATCTTCCGTTGAGTGAAAAAGTTTAACTTTTTATTTTCAGTTTATGTGACAAACTCTTATGTTTTCATCACTTTTTTGGGAGTGTTTATCACATCCACAAGAAAACCTAAATCGGGCAAGGTAGAAGAATCTTTTTACCCATTTGCCAAGTGTACAAGTTAGGTGGGTCGACAACATATTCCTTTCATGTGACGCACATGCCGTCACCAGTGTCGTATAGAATAAATCAGATGTGTTTTCCTGTGGAGGAATCGGTTGACCTATGACCTTGCGATCAAATGTTTTCGGTTCCCATTGGAGAGGCACGTCCTTTCGTCTACTAATCGCATGGTTTTGCGATGCGATCGCAAAACACAGACACTAAACTTATTACAGTGAACAGAGACGTCAATGAACGAACGGACAGATAATAACTATGCAAAAATAAAGAAAGTAAAATTTTCACTCGAGGGAAGACCTGACTGAACCAATGACCTCTCATTCTGCAACTGCTCACGCCGCCACGGGACCATGGCGCTCCTGAGCTCACGTTCTCCATGATGTTGCCTATGTGGTCCATGGACTACTCAGTTTGTATATTTTGCTTATTTTTTCACAGTTCCACACAACTTCTTCCTGTTTTCTCAATTGATCTGTGTTCAGTTTATCAAGGCCTATCTACTGTGCCAACTTATAACCAAATCTGAGGTGGGTGCGATGGGGAGGTTCCCTTGTTAGTAATTTTTTTTATATCACAAGCAATGAAGAAGAGCAGATGAATTATAGCAAGGAAAACTTATGCACTGACAGTCACCACCTACAACAATTTTCAAGACCTCAGCTGTCAACAAAGGGAAAATAACTTTAAGTCTTGTACCAAAACAGCCAATACTTGGACCACAAAAACTTAGAAGTGAAGTGCTCCTGAGTGAAACACAACTAGATGTACCATGCGTTAGTGAGCATAAGCTAAATGAAGTAGAATTCTGCAATCTAGTAACAATTTTGATGCAGTTAATTATTTCTGTAGGTCAAAACATTAAGATGGATGTGTTGCTGGGTATGCATTAAAAGAAATCTGATGGTCTGCAAGGTACAGGGTATTGTAAATAGGCTATATTAACTTCCAGCATGCAAAGAAAGACACTGGATTATTTCTGAAATAATTGACAAAGAATTAAGGAATGTCTGCATTTGCAGATCTCCTAGAAACAGCATTGCAACATTGCTAGTAAAACTAACAAAACTGTTAGTGAAGTTTGAAATGAAAAATATTGTAATGTTTGGAGAACACAACACAGATAAAGAATCAAAATCGAAACAAGAGTGTACAGAAGCATTACTACAGTGTAAGTTGAAAATAATAATAAAAACACCTATGAGAGTGAGTAATCAGTGCTGTAAAATTATTGAAACATTATCTCCAATACTGTTGATAGTGATTGTGTAGCAGAAGTCCTGCAAATAGCAATCTCTGATCATCCTAGATTACAGTGCTATAGCTACAAAAGTAAGAGCTTTAAGATGGAAACAAGGCAGGATAAGGGAGAAGTTAGCATTATTAGTCAACAAAATATGAGCATCTTTAAAAATTACAAAGAGGACAAAAAACTGGACTGAAACTATCTAGGGACAAGACACAAATTAGATGTATGAAGGATTTTGTAGTACTCTGAAGAATAAGTTTCATGTAGCCTGACCCCTGTCAGAGGAAGTAGTCGACATAGGTAGTGGATTATCAGAGTAATGGAACTCCACACTACACTAAGGGATCTCAAACAAACAGGGAATTTTGATAGTCGTTAACATTATAAGAAGATGTACAGGGAATTAATGAGAGAAGCAGGAATGAACTCACCCATGTAATAAACACATTTCTCCCAATGAGAGACCAGTTTGTTGATACCATCACTGTATAATGTTGACTTTGTTGATGGAGCCACAGCCTCACCTCAGCTTGCAAGGCTTCATCACAATCAAAATGAAGTCCTTGATGACGTTATTTGAATTTTGATCAAACAATGGAAAATCCAGGATGGAATGTAACAATATTATGAAAAGGATAGTTGTTACTCACCATATAGTGGAGATGCTGAGTCACAGATAGGCACAACAAAAAGACCATCACACAATAAGTTTTTGGCCAAGAAGGCCTTTGTCAAAAATAGACAAAACACACAAGCAAAGCCCACAAGCTGAAGTTGATTTACAGGTGTTGCCATAAAAATCAACTCTGATGATGTTGTCTGTAATGTTGTTGAAGTTGATTTTCAGTTGTTGCCATAAAAATCAACTCTATGTGGCTCATCCTTCACATGGAATATGATGGTCTAAGGATGCAATTCCCCACTGCATTCATTGTAACAGTGGGATTGATCAATATGTCTCTTGACCTGCAGCTTTCATAATAAACCTCACCTAATCTTATGATGGGTCTGCCTCTGATACTTTTACCTGTTTGTGGATTGATCGAGAGAAAATAGAATACTAGCATAGGTTAATATTCTCGGAATGAATCGTGAATGTGTTATGCTGTTTTTCCATTATCTTTGTATGCATGTCAGTAGATTGTACTAGGTCTATTGTTACACGTACACTGTGCCCAAGGAACAACTGTGCTGGTGATTATCTCATTCTAGTCTGCGGCATTTTTTCTGAATGGCTCGAGAAATTTATTTAAATTTACTTGTAATGTAAATAAAGGAACAAGCAGTGCACTTCATTTTAATGATATGTACATGAGCTGCATATAGATCATTCAGAATTGCTTTCTGGTGTGCAGTTATTGTGATGACAAAGCAGTCAGCTACTAATGTATACTTAGAATGTGCTGGATACAAGCCACCAGAAGCTAAGTGCTTTCTTGCCTCAAGCAGTTGTACAGTCCCAAAATCTGGTTGTTTCTGTGTCTTACGAAACACTTGACCTGCTTGTACTGGCACTTATCTGATACAGTACATATTGATCACATTCTCATCAGCTATTTGTGCTTCAGCTCTGCTTTTGTTGTTTTTGGTAGTGGCACATGGAAGCAAAGGTCTGCATTTGTGTCATACTTCGTTGGTTTGAATTCGACATCAAAGTTGAAATTACAGTGATAATCAGAACAGTTCGCCATGAGATTAATGCCTAGTACAGGTAATTATTTCTACAGAAGCAAAATTTATGCAAGAGGCTTATGGTCAACTACCAATCTAAAATTATGTGCATATAAGTAATAGAAGGATTTTTATAGGCCCTACAGCAAATTGCTAATGCTTGTCGATCTAGGGTGTTGTTATTCAGTAACCTTTGATGTATGGCTGGCGAATGCTATTGAGCATTCCTGGCCATTCGTAAGTTCATATAACAAAACAGTGCCTAATCCTGCCTTAAGTACATTTGTTGCTAGTCCATGTAAAAGATTCTACAAGAAGTGCGTTTCTTAATGGGTGGCTTCTTGTAGCTAAGTTTGGAATGAAGTGTAATATCTAGCTTTGCCTCTGAATAGTTGTAATTCTTATTTTGTGGTGTATCATCAAATCCTGATTTGCTTCAGTTTAGTCATTTGATTGTTATATGCCACTGAAATCAATATATTTTGTGAATATTTGTTTAATATATTTTGTGGTTGAGCTGAAGACCATGTGATCACAGTATTTCTAATGTCTTATTAAGAATTAGCATTAGATTGTCAAATATCTTTGCATACAACTAAATTCCAGTGAAGACATTCCAATGCAATAGAAATACCGTGTGAAATGGTTTCCTCAAAATTCTTTGTTCAGATGTAGATGTGAGTAGCCATCTAATTAGATGGCAAAAAATGTTAGCTTTTCTATGTAGCTGAACAAATGTTCAGATTTTCGAGGAGAATGTTCATTAATGACGGGGGGGATTTAAAGTCAGGTTGTAGTTACCAATACTACATAATTGTTTTGTTTTCTTGCCAACAATATGGTAGAAAAAGCCCATTCTTTGTATTCAATTTTTTCACAGAACCATGATGCTACTTTTGCTTCAATTTCCATTTGCTTATTTATTTTGAAGGGCTAAAGCTACTTCATGGGCAGATGAAAAGAGTGATGTAACTCCAGGTTAAATTCTGCTCTGTCAGGAGAACACACTAATTTGCCTGCTACATCTCTGAAAACATCTGTGTAAGAGGGAGTAAGTGTTCCAGGTTTCCGGATAAACAAGACTGTGCAGTGGTCAAAAATGAAATTTTGTTAGGAGCAGAAAATAAATTATTAAAAAAACATTGTCCATCACTGTTTCTGCTATCCATTTATTTTTATCCTAGGAGTGTGTCAAAATACACTTTCCTCACAGTTTAAGTTTGTGTATTGTCTCTCCAATTGTGGTGTGTACTGGAAGCAATTCAATGCATGGGATTGAGGACCAGAAAAACCCAACAAATTTTTTGATGAGAGCTTGTAAGGAGGAAATAGGTTTGTTTGAACGTGTAATTTGTTTTTAATTTCTTCTGCTAAATGAAGTACATGTATCTCATTCTATTTACAAATTCCTTCCATCAGTCTTGATTTATTTAGTGTGTTTCATCAGTTTTGCAAAATTTTTATAAGGTGTGGATCTGTTCTGTAGATTGTACCAATACAATAAGACCCATATGAACCTGAGCACAATTAGCACGCATTTCATTTGGAAATTTTCTTAGCCACAAGACCCATTTGAAGTATTCATATAACCCATGACTGTTGCGTAGTTTGGTGAGACATATTCTACCATACAGGCTTCATTTGTACAGTGGTGGACAGTGATTATTTTTCAGCAAACATTGCAGCAACATTTTAGCAACTGACATTTGAAGTGCTTTTTAGTGTGTCCTTGAATGATAAATGCTGGAAAATCCAACTTTTGTAATTGCAACTTTGACAATGGCTGCAGGTACTAGTATTGTTGCATCTAAATTTGTGATTGTGTGGATCTATTCTACAATTTGTGACAATATGTCTGTATTCTCACTGAATTCATAAGAATAAGCCCAAGCCACTGCTTGAAGTAATTAAAATTCACTAGAAAAAACTGTCTATGTAATGATCACAGAGTTAATGCTAACCATTGAGTTCATACATAACATATTTGAGCAAATAACATTGTACAATAGCTCATAGAGATGACTTAATTATATATCTAAATAAGAGAGTTTTCAGGTGGTACCAAGTAGGAAAATGGCAGCAAAGGATAAGAACGGTTATTTTGTGCACTCATTCATTATGCCTAGAAGTCTCATTTAACATGTTGAAGAGGCAGTTCCAACACCTATTGAAAGAGCAGGATGCAACCAGCTGCATGTTGTGGGCATATTGAAACAAATGACACCTGTAGTACAGGCTCTGATGTCATACTTGATCTTTCCAGCAGTACAGAAAGGGACGAGAAGATCAGCCTAGCTCATAGTATTCCAACAAGGTACACAGTCTGCAGCATTGTTCCCATAACTAATTATGACCCTTGTTTTTGAGTTGAATGCTAGGCATGTCTCGACAAGAATGAACTCCTTCTTGCTAGCTGTCATGTATTCCAAAGATATCGGTCTTGCAAAAACCAACTTTTGCTTTTCTCACTTGACATCTGAAAGCAGTCATGTAGATGCAGTATATCATTTGACTCTGTGTAATTCGAACACTTATTAATGAAAATACATCTATACAGGCTATCGGACTAAACTTGTTATTGGGTGATGGATTTATTGGTTGGTAGAACACAGCATGTTATCCTTGACAGAAGTAGAAGCAACTTAAGGCATTCCTTAGGGAAGTGTTTTAAGACCCTTGCTGTATGTTATGTATAGTAATGATCTGGAAGACAATTTTCCTGCGAGCAGTGCTGCATGCAATGTGGTATAGCAATTAGCATTGCTGAGTCGTGCATCACTGAATGGTGTTCCGCAGGTCGCCAGTTCAAACTCAACGACTAGTAGTTATTTGTTATTTAATATTTATGATTACAGGAAGGTTCCCAGAATTTCTTATGTTCTTAATGTTTGATAATCTGGAATATTTAATGTTATACGTGAAATACAAAGTGATGACAATGTTTTGTTTGCAAAAATTCTGGAGGGCACAGTAAGATTTTAGATTTTGCTTGGAACACTTTTGTGATTAAGAATGGAAATAACATTTCATTAGCTAATAACTGGCAACTTATATACCAGTTTGAACTATTTATTTCCCATTTGAAAACAAAGCACTCCAGTGATTATTTCTGAAACTGTGAAATACTGCAGAGAGGTTCTTGGTTATTAAGTGAAGGTTAACTAACTTTCAAAGTGTCATTTGTATTTTATATCTTAAGAAAGTTATTTACACAACTTTAATCATGAAAAATTACATGTAGATTAACATACTTCAAACTCAACAAACTTGGGAATTTCATAGATGCCAAAATCCACTGGAATGGAAGTGGTGTTTTTCAGCTTGTATTTTTTGGCATCAGCAATGTCCTTTATTTCTATTTATAGTAGTTTGTTGAAGTGCTACACATGTCCCATCATTACTTTTCTTAAGGTGTCAAACTCCTTGGTTATTGTGCCATAAGTCACCATAGCAGCTTTCATACACACTTTTCATAAATTTCTGGATTATTCATCTCTGTTATCTGATTTCCAATCTTCGGTATTGTACTCTGTACAGAAAGATGATCGAAGACCTTTTACCTAATACCTGATACTCAGGGCACTACATCTTAAATTTTTATTCAAATAATAGTTAGAAACTGCATTCCATATGGCTTTTCTTTGTCTGTAATCATTTATAAAATCATGTGTGCTTCCTTTGCAGTCAACAGATATGATTGTAAATAATGGCTTCACCACATAACCTCAACAAACTACACAATGAAACACTCATGGACCCCAGCTGCCTGTTGCCCACCAAGAAGCGCAAGGATTCTCAATGAAGGTGGGAAGCATTGTGCTAAATGCATGGCTTCTATTTCCAGGAAATTATGCATGCACAAATGCGCATGCATACATGCACTGTTGGAAATTTATGTGCCTGCACAAAATTGAACAGAAAAAAGGTATTGTGTGGATGCACCTTTAAACTTGCTTCCAGTTCTGGGCGTTGGACATCTTTGGCAACCCTGCTTTTGGGCTTGGTCTCGATTATGGTTACGACATAACATTGTCTGGTGAGGAGGTAGGTCGCTTCAAAACATGGATGTCATTGTGGCTCGAATATGGCAACATAAAAGCCATTGCCTACACAGACAGGAACTGGAATATAAGCAGTATGTTGCTCCAACTAAAAACCATTGTGTTTCAAAACAGCATTAAGTCAGCTACAAGTCAGACATTCATCAGCTTTTTCAGAGACACTGGTCAGGACCAGACAAAATGGCTCAAAGGATTTGACTGAGTCTCTAAATACAACAGGTGGGCTGACACGGTGTGTGGGGCATATGTGTACTTTCACTTGGGTAGTGTTGCTCAGCTGTGGTTTGAGAACAGTGAAGAGAAACTTGTTAGCCGGGATGAATTCCACCCGAACTGAGGAAACCACTTGGTGTCAACTAGCAACAAATGCAGTTAGTGGAAAAACAATTGAAGAACAGGGCCCAGGGTCACATGTAAACAACACAGTCTTACATACAGAATGTTTTGGTCCTATGCCACATAGCGAATCCAAATGCTCTCCTAATAAAGGCAGTCACAACAACTGAGGAGGTCATCAAATTGTGCCTGCACATCGAGGGATTGAACAGAAAAAGATTTGGACAAAAGAATGACTGATTCCTGAATGTAGTCTCTATGGCAGTTGTGGTAGATTAGATTAGATTAATACTAGTTCCATGGATCATGAATACGATATTTCGTAATGATGTGGAACGAGTCAAATTTTCGAATACATGACATAATTAAGTTAATTTAACAACATAATTAAGTTAATATAACAACTTTTTATATTTTTGTTTTTTTATTTTTTTATATATATTTTTTCCTTTTTTTCTTAATTTATATCTAAAAATTCCTCTATGGAGTAGAAGCAGTAATTCTTTTAATTTCTTCTTCAATACTTGTTGGTTATCTGTCAGACTTTTGATACTATTTGGTAAGTGACCAAAGACTTTAGTGGCAGTATAATTCACCCCTTTCTGTGCCAAAGTTAGATTTAATCTTGAATAGTGAAGATCATCCTTTCTCCTAGTATTGTAGTTATGCACACTGCTATTACTTTTGAATTGGGTTTGGTTGTTGACAACAAATTTCATAAGAGAGTATATATACTGAGAAGCTACTGTGAATATCCCTAGATCCTTAAATAAATGTATGCAGGATGATCTTGGGTGGACTCCAGCTATTATTCTGATTACAGGCATTTGTGCAATAAATACTTTATTCCTCAGTGATGAATTACCCTAAAATATGATGCCATATGCAAGCAATGAGTGAAAATAGGTGTAGTAAGCTAATTTACTAAGATGTTTATCACCAAAATTTGCAATGACCCTTATTACATAAGTAGCTGAACTCAAACGTTTCAGCAGATCATCAATGTGTGTGTTCCAATTTAATCTCTCATCAATGGACACACCTAAAAATTTTGAATATTCTACCTTAGCTATATGCTTCTAATTAAGGTCTATATTTATTAATGGCGTCATACCATTTACTGTACGGAACTGTATGTACTGTGTCTTATCAAAATTCAGTGAAAGTCCGTTTACAAGGAACCACTTAGTAATTTTCTGAAAGACATTATTGACAATTTCATCAGTTAATTCTTGTTTGTCAGGTGTGCTTACTATACTTGTATCATCAGCAAAGAGATCTAACTTTGCCTCTTCATGAATATAGAATGGTAAGTCATTAATATATATTAAGACCAACAAAGGGCCCAAGACCGACCCTTGTGGAACCCCATTCTTGATAGTTCCCCAGTTTGAGGAATGTGCTGATCTTTGCATATTATGAGAACTGCTTATTTCAACTTTCTGCGCTCTTCCAATTAGATACGAATTAAACCATTTGTGCACTGTCCCACTCATGCCACAATACTTGAGCTTGTCTAGCAGAATTTCATGATTTACACAATCAAAAGCCTTTGAGAGATCACAAAAAATCCCAATGGGTGGTGTTCGCTTGTTCAGATCATTCAAAATTTGATTGGTGAAAGCATATATGGCATTTTCTGTTGAAAAACCTTTCTGGAAACCAAACTGACATTTTGTTAGTACTTCATTTTTACAGATATGCGAAGCTACTCTTGAATACATTACTTTCTCAAAAATTTTGGATAAAGCTGTTAGAAGGAAGTTTGGACGGTAATTGTTGACATCAGATCTATCCCCTTTTTTATGCAAAGGTATAACAATAGCATATTTCAGTCTATCAGGGAAAATGCCCTGTTCCAGAGAGCTATTACTCAGGTGGCTGAGAATATTACTTATCTGTTGAGAACAAGCTTTTAGTATTTTGCTGGAAATGCCATCAATTCCATGTGAGTTTTTGCTTTTAAGCAAGTTTATTATTTTCCTAATTTCAGAGGGAGAAGTGGGTGAGATTTCAATTGTATCAAATTGCATAGGTATGGCCTCTTCCATTAACTGCCTAGCATCTTCTAATGAACTCCTGGATCCTATTATATCCACAACATTTAGAAAATGATTATTAAATATATTTTCAACTTCTAACATTTTGTTCGTAAAGTTTTCATTCAATTTGATGGTAATACTGTCTTCCTGTGCTCTTGGTTGACCTGTTTCTCTTTTAATAATATTCCAAATTGTTTTAATTTTATTATTCGAGTTGCTGATTTCAGACATGATACACATACTTCTGGATTTTTTAATAACTTTTCTTAATATCGCACAGTAGTTTTTATAATGTTTGATAGTTTCTGGGTCACTACTCTTTCTTGCTGTCAGATAGACGGTTACAAGATATTTTTATACCCTTAGTAAGCCATGGTTTGTTACATTGTTTCTTATGAGTATATTTAACTATTTTCTTGGGGAAGCAGTTTTCAAATGCATTTACGTAAGTGTCATGAAATAAATTATATTTTAAATTGGTATCAGGTTCACGGTACACCTCATCCCAGTCTAACTGCTGTAGGCTTTCCCTGAAATTTGCAATTGTTAAATCGTTGACTGAACGTACTACTTTGGAGGACTGTTTAGTACTGCTGAATGGAGCTATGTCATATATTGTAACTAGCTGTGCACCATGATCAGAAAGACCATTCTCAACAGGCTGAGCATTTATCTGGTTAAACTTATCTTGATCTATAAAGAAGTTATCTATCAGTGAGCTGCTATCCTTTTCCACCCGAGTAGGAAAATCAATAACGGGTGTCAAATTGAAAGAACTGAGTAATACTTCAAGGTCATTTTTCCTATTACCCTCTTTCAGAGAATCTACATTGAAGTCCCCATAAATAACAATTTGCTTCCCCCTGTCTGACAGATAGCACAACAAGGAGTCCAAATTTTTCAGAAATAGATGAAAATTTCCCGATGGGGACCTATATACAGTTACAATTATAAATGTGCCTTTATTTAATTTAAGTTCACAGGCACATGCCTCTATGTTTCTCTACACAAAACTTTTTTGTTTCTATACTTTTTACACAATGATAACTTTTGACATATATGGCAATTCCTCCTTTCTCCATATTTTCTCTAATTACATGTGCAGAGAACTTATATCCACTTACATTTACCTTATCCATATCAGTAACAATGTGATGCTCAGACAGGCATAGTATATCTATTTCATCCTCAGCTTCTAAATCTTCTAAACAAACCAGAAGCTCATCTATTTTATTCTTTAATCTCCTAATATTTTGATGAAATATATTTACATCATTTTTAATTATACTTTTATGAGAACCTTCCCTTATTCTAACATTGGCAGTACTCTCCTGTCTGAGTTTCTCATTGTGCTTAGGCCTAGTTCCTATACCAGTGGTCACATGGTGTTCAGAGAGGCAGATTATGTCAACTGGGTTGGGTGACTTTAATTCATCAATGCAATTACCTAGGACTGAGATACAACTTGGTGGAAATAAAATTTCTGGTGATTGGTGAAAATTTATAATTGACAGCTGTGATTGGTGATCCAATGTGCTAGAATTGTGCTGTTTAATTTCTTTCCTAAACTGAAGATTTGTTTCAATCTTGACCTCTCATAGAACTTGACATCTTTGTGCAAAGTTCTACGAGAGGTCAGGATTGAAACAAATCTTCAGTTTAGGAAAGAAAAACCATGACCTTGCCTCTCTCATATGCCAGATAATAAGACAATGTAGCACACCATACTGACTGCAGGCAGGTGCAGGATGTTGTCACTGTAATAATTCAACAAGGCCGATGCAAAGTTGCGAGGCAGGTTAGCTTGCTGAAGCAGGGGGGGGAGGGGGGGGGGCAGTGTTACTGCACAGACACATGCAGTGAGGGGCAAAACAGATTTCCACACTGGTAGTGCATTGATGTTTTAAGATATGTGACTGGTAGTGGCAAACATGCACAACAAGCACTTCACTGTCAATTATAAGTACTGGATTTTTTGTAACGAAATTAATCTCAGTCTTGCAATTCTACCAGAATGAAGAGGTGTGCTCTGTGAGGTCACCACATGGAAATGCCAGTAGAGGTCAACAGTTCAAGGCCACAGCAGGGCAGCACCTCTACATACTAAGTTTCTCCCAAACTTAGTGCCACTCCGCCACAGACCATCCCAGGTCTACTCAGCAGCACGTTTGACTGCTTCCCAGGGGGCAGAAGGTTGCTTCCTGTTAACATGAGCTATATTCTGCCGTCACAGGTTGAGCACCTCATTGAGATTGCCTTCCTCCAGCATAATGCAGGCAAGTCACCGCCTGGGGCTGCAGAAAATATGGAATCATCAAGTGTACATGCCGCAGGGCCCACTGCCATCTTATCTAATGAGTCTGCCAGCACATGGTGGAGATTCCGTGTCGTCAATGTGAGGCATTGAAGCAGATGCCCAGCAGAACTCGGAGCCAGCCAGCCACTCACTCAGTGTACTACAGAGTGCAGATGATTCAATAAAAATTTGTTAACTTAGCAGATGCCTTTCTCTAGAGCCACTTGGAAGCTCCCCCCTTACCACCACTACTCACTCATATCACCCTGACTCATAGGCTCCCCTCCCTGCACTGGTTGCACTATAGAAAAGGTAGTCCCTTTTATGGTTGCCAGAACTGTTGAACTCAGTAAGCAAGAGATAGCAGCTACGAATGTTGACCTCAAGTCAGGAGGTAGTAGAGAGTGTTGAAGAAGAGGTGTATTGACATTTGAAAAATCTCTGTTATTAGTTGAATGCCCCAGGAAGAACTTATTCGGCTAACCTCAGACTATGTTATGGCATACAGTCAGCCCTGGCTCGCCAGTTGAGAACAAAGGAGAAGAGAAGGCTGTGAGAAGAGGTCAGCCAATTGCATGCTGACCGACCTCCCTCCAGGATGACAATGCAACAGCACCGGCCCTTAGGTGAAGACGACATAAGTGCCACACCCATCTGGTGGCAGCCCACTTCGATAGCAGCTTCAACATTAGCCACTTTGTTAGCCGACACATTGTAGCCTCTATCATTAGAAATCTCTACATAGCACAGGTAGAGATCAGCAGTCACTGTGTAATTGCACTTGTGGATGATTATGTGTAAAGGACTACAAGAATTCTCAGGTCAATGTTAAGTATTTGTACTTGTCTTGTTTTAATAAAACTCATTAATATGAGTTGTTTGATTGTTTATGTAGCGAACCGAGTACGCATGATTCCTAGACACAGCAACATGGCAATGAGATGTACGAATAACATGGTGTCAACGATAAAAGAGCAAGAACATAGCGACAAACTGTTAACATTTCGAACCCAGAGCCACCAGCTGCTGCAGATTGGTTTTGTATTGTTTTGCTGTGGGCTTTTATGTTTTGCTGGCACCTTAATTCTAACTTGTCTTTCCTTTACAGAGATGTGTTTACATGTTTCGACAGAATCTCTTATAGTGTTTTTTCTATTCATTGTTTTCAGGTGGGTGTTGCAGAAATTTTCTTTGCTTGTGTGCTTATTTCCCTTGCTTGCATTGTCTGTTTATTGCATTTGCCTATCCCAAAATGAGCAACCCACCTCTCCCACCCTCTGCTCAGGCACCGCAGCTGCAAGCAATAGATGCAATGCAGCTAAACAGATGCTTCAGTTACAGACACAGCAGATTGCAACCCTTCTAAACACGGTATAGCAGTTACTGGCCAACGAAGCAACAAACCAAGTGCAGCCACCTAACCATTATGCAAAAACTGTAGCTCCAAGTGCCGTACTGCCTTTGCCACTTTAAAGAAAAAGAAGAGGAACGGATCAAGTTGTTCAACAGCATGAAGCCCACATCGTTGCTCACAAAGTATCAGGTACTGTGAAACTACATTACTTTTGTCAACGGTAGGAAGTGCAGTCTTTCGACTCATTCAGAAATTGTTCCTTAATGCCACTTCAAGTGAACTTCCCTATGATCAGGTTGTAGGTTGTCTAACTAACTATTATGCCGTGTTGCTAGGGACTCACGTCGGGTAGACCGTTTGCCTGTTACAAGTCTTTCGAGTTGACGCCGCTTTGATGACTTGCGTGTCAATTGGGATAAAATGATGATGATAAGGACAACACAACACCCAGTCCCTGAGTGGAGAAAATCTTCAATCCAGCCAGGAATTGAACCTGGGCCGTTAGGCATGACATTCCATCGCACTGACCAACAAGTGAAAGTGGTGGCAGGTTGGTACCAATTCCTTTCTTGCAAGAAAAGGTCAGAACAGACTTATTGCGAGTGGGTAACAGATTTGCAGGATATGACAAGGAAATGCAAATTCAAATGTTCTTGTGGTGCTTTATATTCAGATGTTATGTTGCGTGATGCAATTGTGTACAATGTAACTGATGTCAAACTTAGAGAACAGATTTTGAAACAGTCAGATCCATCATTTCGTCACATAGTACAAATTGTAGATCAGTATGATTCAGGTACTGTAGCGGCTGATAAATTTGAGCAGCCACCAATTTGTCGGGTTGAGTCTTCCCTTGCTCACAACTGTCCCAGTAGGCAGAAATAGCAAGTGTGCACCAAGCCACGCAATCAGTTCTCTAAACAGGCGGCTACATCAGCGAATAAAATTAAGTCATACCCTTGGTGCTATTCACAGCACAAATGCCAAGATTGCCTGTCGAGACAAGCACAGTGTTACACTTGTGGCAAGAAGGATCACATACAATCCATATGTATGCAGTGGAACACACATAAGAATTTTGCCCACTCACAAAAATCTAGTCACAGGGCCCATGTAATCAGTGCAATGTATTCCAAGCCTGCTGCAGGGATTAGCAAAAATAGCAAGCAAACAGTTTCTTCCGTGCTATGCCAGTCCAACAAACTTCTTGTTTATTTGCATCTTAGTGGAAAACATGTAAAATCTCAGTTGGACATGGGTGCCTTTGTTACATTGGTGAATCGTAACACGTGAACTGTTAGGCTCCCAATGCCTGTCTAAATTTAGCATGCATGTGACGGCTTATAACGGACGAGACATTCCTGTTCTCAAAAAATGTACCTTGTCTGCCATGTATCACTCGAATACACAAACTGTGACTTTCACTGTGCTGCAATCACATGATCGTGAGAACATTTTTGCCCTCGATTCGTTTGGCTTTCAAATTCAGGACAATGTATTGTCAGTAACTGCATTCACTGAGAGTGTAGCTAGCTTGCTGAACGAATTCCCTGAACTCTTTTCTGAAGGTTTAGGCAAGGCTAATAATTTTGTTGCACATATTACTATGAAAGACAATGCTCAGCTGAAATTTTGCCGGGCCAGAACCGATACCATTGCATTACAGGACAAAGTGACTTCTGAAATTCAAGAATTGCAAGATAGCGGAGGTATTGTGCCCATGCAAGCTAGTCAATGAGCAAGTCCATTGGTTTTGCTTCCCAAACCTTCAGGTTGCATTCACCTTTGTGTTGACTTTAAGCCTACAGTCAACCCACAAACTGTGATTGATACTTGTCCATTGCCACATCCAGAGGATCTCATGGACAGATTAGGCACTGGTCGCTACTTTTCAAAAATTGATTGGACACATTTCTTCAAATACCACTAAAGGACTAAAGTGTAAACTGGACAAGTGTGATTTTTTAAAACCTGAGTTGTAGTTGTTGTGGCGTAACAAGCTAGCTACGCCACATTGAGAAGGGAGCCGAAAGAAAGGCACGCGTACACACACGCCGACTGGCGTGAATTCTGGAACAGGATAGTATTGAATGGTAGCAAGAAAAGTACGTAGCTGCTTTATACTTAACTTTTAATCTTTGTTGGTTTACAACGTTCTTCGTGAGACATTTATACTAGGTAAGGCTAATGGCGCCTTGCTAGGTCGTAGCCATGGACTTAGCAGAAGGCTATTCTAACTGTCTCTTGGCAAATGAGAGGAAGGCTTCGTCCGTATTGTCGCTAGCAATGTCGTCCGTACAACTGGGGCGAGTGCTATCATATCTCGAGACCTGCCTTGTGGTGGCGCTAGGTCTGCGATCACACAGTGGCGACACGCGGGTCCGACATGTACTAAATGGACCGCGGCCGATTTAAGCTACCACCTAGCAAGTGTGGTGTCTGGCGGTGACACCACAGTAGTATCTTGGTCATGTCATTCTGTACATGTGTACATCCTCTTCAGTCACATTTTTTAGCCATATGTGACCTGCCAGTTTCTCATAATGTCACAGAATTCAGTCAGTCTTAGGGAAAATGAACTATTATATTCAGTTCATACTGAATGCTGCACAAACCATAGCTCCATTGCATTGCTTGCATGTCGCAAGAATATCCCCTTTGTCTGGACAGATGAGTGCCAAGAAGCTTTTCAAAACCTTAAAGATGCATTGCTCAGTGATCAGTGCTTTGTTCACTTTGATCCTGACAAACCAGTTGTGTTGCAAGTTGACGCTTCCTCTTACAGAATTAGTGCAGTGCTTTTGCACAGATTTGGTGATAAAGACAGGCCTATTGCTTTCACATCAAAAGTGTGGTCCAAAGCTCAGTGTAATTATTCACAAATAGAGAAAGAGGCATTGGCTATTGTGTATGGTGTCACCAAATTCTACCACTATTTGTATGGCAGAAAACCTGACTTAGTAATGGATCACAAGCCACTGCATTCCTTGTTTCATCCAATGAAGGTGGTTCCTGTACAAACTGCCCAAAAATTGCAAAGATGGGCGTTGTTTTTGTCTCAATATCAGCATGAGATTGTGTATCATCCGACAGTTCAACATGGTAATGTGGACGCACTTTCACATCTTCTGATTGGTCCTGATACAGACCTTGACACTTCTGCTGCATCTTGTTGTCACATCGATGCTCACGATTCTGCATTGTTTCAATCCTTTCCTCTGAACTATAGGAAAATTGCACAGGCCACAGAAGCTGATGCAGATTTGAACATTTCACTAAAATACATTCGCACATCTTTGCCTTGCTCATAGCATGGCATAAAGAACTCTATAGTATGCCTATACTCAGCGTGTTGGCATAACATCGCTATACAGCAAGGTGTGATTCTTGATCAAAATGACAGTGGACAGACACGTGTGCTGATTCCCAAAGCTTTGCAAAAAGAAGTGCTGCAGTTACTTCATCAAGAACACTGGAGGTTATTCGTATGAAACAGTGAGCGTATTGACATTGTACTTGGCAAGGTAAGGACACCCAAATAGAACAGATGATGTCACAGTGTCACTCACGTGTGGAAAATCAGTCGTTCCACCACAAAAATTCTGTGCTTCGCCTAAGTCACAATCAACATGGCAATGTGTGCACATAGACTTTGCAGGTCCTTTTTGGAAAATTTTTTGGTTGATTGTGGTAGACTCTTATAGCAAGTTTCCTTTTGCTGCGCCAATGAACTCCACAACGTCACATAGCACGGTGCAGGTCTTGTCCTCTATTTTTTGCCTTGAAGGTTTGTCTGAAGTCATAGTGCTGGACAATGGCCCTCAGTTCACGTCAAATGAATCTCAAACATTCTGTGAATGCAATGGCGTACAGTATCTAACTAGTGCACCATTCCATCCACAGTCAAATGGTGAAGCAGAACGTTCTGTCAGAACCTTTAAGCAGCAGATGGCCAAACTTTGCACTGCACACACCAGGAATCAAGCATTGCAAGTGTTTCTCGCCTCCTATCGTTCGCGTCCATGAGATGGACCATCGCTGGCGGAACTGCTTTGTGGCTGCTGCCATTCAGATACTGCTCCACGTGCTTCACCCTCCTCAGCATCCGGTGCCAAAGGAAGACCGTATGTATTGCTTCGCGCCATACGATATTGTGTTTTTCAGATTTTTAGCTGCAGCAGACGGTGGGTACGTGGTGAGATCCTTTGTTGACTTGGCGCCCGACATCACAATCAAATTCGCCACTGTCATGTGCATGCTGATCCGTCTGTATCTCTTCTCCAAGATTCATGGGTCCCAAGGACAGTGAAGCCACAGGAGACGTCAGAGAGTGTCATCACAACACTGCGGGATGACCCCTTGGAGATGGAGCCTTTGCCTCCTCCGTCTCCTCTCATCCTACCAATGGAGCTGGACCCACCCACACTGCAGTGGCCGATGCCTTCTACATCTTGGTATGGGCCTCAAGAGGTGGACGTGTACCCTTCTGGGCATTTTCCGGGTGTGTTTCCCACAGAGCAAAGGCTGGATGGTGAAGTATGGTCGGAAGTCTGACATCCCCTGCAGCCGCAGCTCCCGGTCCATTGGAGTGTGCATGCTCCTGCCTTCCTCCCTCCCCCTCTCCCCCTCCATTGTCATGCTCCATATATGACAATGGTCTGTTGCTTTGGGTGAGAGGAATGTTACAGCATAAAGTCAGTGCCGGTATGCCAGTCGGGAACAACGGAGAAGAGAAGGCTGTGAGAAGAGGTCAGCCAATCACATGTTGACAAACATCCCTTCAGGATGACAGCATGACACCAGCAGCCCCTAGGTGAAGACAATATAATTGTCGCACTGGACTGGTGGCAGCCCACTTTAATAGCAGCTTCAACATTAGCCACTTCGTTAGCTGATGCATTGTAACCTCTATTGTTAGCAATGTGTATGTAGCACAGTTAGAGATCAGCAGTCACTGTGTAATTGCACTTGTGGATGAGCATTTATAAAGGACTACAAGAATTCTCAGATCATAGTTAAGTATTTGCACTGGTCTTGTTTTAATAAAACTCATTAATACGAGTTGTTTGATTGTTTGTGTAGTGAACAGAGTATGCAGGGTTAATAGACACAACAATAACAACACAGCAAAACTGATGAAATACAGTATATAAATCAAGAATGATGGATGTGATCTGTAAATGGAATGAGATGCATGTGCTTCATGTAGCAGAATAAATGGAAAAAAAACAATATGCTCAAACAAACTTAATTTTCCATTAGAAGCCCATGTTAAAATATTTGATGGCTATTTGGGTTGTCAATCCCATGCATTGAATGGCTTCCAGTATACACCACAATTGGAGAGACAACACACAAACTTAAACTGTAAGGAAAGAGCACTTAGATACACTTGTAGGCCAAAAATGGATAGCAGAAACAGTGTTGGACAGTGATTCTTTCGTTGAATTATATTCTCCTCTTAACAAAATTTCATTTCTGACCACTGCACAGTGTTGTTTAGGAAAAGTTTGAATCACTTACTTCCTCATTACGCAGATGTTTTCAGTGATGTAGCAGGCAAATTAGTGTATTCTCCTGACACAGTAGACTTTAACCTGGAACCACTCTTTTCGTCTGCTCATGAAGTAGTTTTGGCCCTTCAAAATAAATATGCAAAAGGAAACAGAAGCAAAAGTAGCATTGTGGTTCTATGAAAAAGGTGAATATGATGAACGGGCTGTTTCTATCATATTGATGGCAAGAAAACAGAAAATCACATATTATTGCTGATGGCCTTCAGCTTTACCACAAAATATATTGATTCCAGGCTGGCATATAACAATGAGACAATTATACTGAATCAAATCAGGATTTAATGATACAACTGCAAAATAAGAATCACAACTATTCTCAGGCAAAGCTACATATTAAAATTTGTTTATTCCAAACTTAGCAATGAGAAACCACTCATTAAGAAAGGCACTTTTTACAGATCTTTTTAGTTTTGATGTGTTATGACCCTGCACTCTCATTAGTGCTAGCAACAAATCCAATTAAGATAGGATGAGGCACTGTTTTGTCCTATGAACTTAAGAACAGGCAGGAATGCCCAATAGTCTTTGCCAGCCATACATGAAAGGTTGGCAGACCATTGCTTCCATGTGCCACTACCAAAAGCAACAAAAGCAGAGCTAAAGCAGAAATAGCTGATGAGAATTTGATCAATATGTATTGTGCCAGAAAATTTCCAGCACATGTGGAGCATGTGACTCATGAGACATGGAAAAACAAATATTTTGGAGGATTGTACAACTGGTGGAGCAAGAAAGAACTTAGCATGTGCTGGATACAGGCCACCAGAAGCTAAGTATACATTAGTAGCTGACTCCTTAGTGTTCAAGCATTGTTTCATCATAATAACTGCACAACAGGAAGCAATTCTGAATGATCTACATGCAGCTCATGTACAAATCATTAAAATGAACGGCATTGTTGGTTCCTTTATTTCCTGGCAAGTTATTGATACAGCTATTGAACAAGTCGCCAAATCTTACAGTAAGTGTGCAAGACATTCCCATTCATGTCCAAAACTTTGAGGCCATGATTGAGCATTATTTATTTAGCGTATGGCTAATACAGACATATCATGAAATTAAATTACCTATACATATGTACATATTGACACACAAGAAACTTAAGTTTGTCTTTACAACTGAATATCCAGTCCTTCAATCCAGCACACTGCATCTGGAGTTGCTAGCAGGAAGTCCTCTTTGGCGCCATGATAGGCTCGAATCCTGCATTCACTGACAATGTGGTGAACAGTCTGGTATGGAGCCCCGCAGTCACAAGCTGGATCAGGTAGCTTCTTCCACTTACAGAGAGCATCCCTGCATGTTCCATGGCCAGTACGGATTCTGTTGAGAGTAGACCAGGTCTTGCATGGTAAGTTGAATCCACTTGGAAGATTAGCACCTCAGAAGATGTTATGCAGGTGCACATCTTTCACTGCTTCCCACCGACCTTTCCATTCTTCAAGAGGTGCTAATTGAGCATCAATGATTACAGGCAGCCAGACTATCCATAGGATCTCCTGGCAATGACATATCAACTAAATAGCAAAAACAGTTCTTTTCAGAGCTCATTAACATGATTGAGCAAATCCTAAAGGACAATGGGAGTAGATACACATAGATTACATAGGAGCATTTGTAAGTTTGTAGATCACATGGCTGCTTTCACAGGTAGCTCTGCCTTTAGTGGGATAGGAGATATCTGTAACGTGACTGGGGTAGAAGATGATGATGAGAGTACATATGGGACAGGTTTTGCATCTGCATAGGTCTGTTGGAGTGTATGAGTTATGAGGCAACAGGCACAGAGCAGGGGTGGAGTGGGGATGAACAAAGATATTGTGTAGATTTGGTGGGTGGCAGAATACCACAGTGAGATGGTGAAAAGGATAGTCTGTAGGATATTCCTCATTTCAGGTTTTGATGAGAGGTAGTCAAAACCATAACAGAAAATGTGGTTTAGTTGCTCCAGTCTTGGTTAGTACTGAGTCATGGGAGGAGTGCTCCTTCATGGCTGGGCTTTTATATGTGGGAAGTGGTCGGGGAATGGAGAGGCAAGTTATGTGTGATCTTTTTCTGAACAAGGATGGGAGGGCAACTTTGGTCTGTGAAGGCATCAGTGAGACCCTTGGCATATATGGAGAAGGGACTGCTTGTCACTACAGATAAGACGACCAATGGTGGCTAGGCTGTATGGAAGGGACTTCTTGCTATGGAATGGGTAGCAGCTGTCAGAATGAAGATATTGTTGGTGGTTGGTAGGTTAGACATGGACAAAGGTACTGATGTAAGAGGGACATCAAGGAAGGTGGTTTGTTGGGTTGAGGAGGCCCAGGTGAAGTAAATGGGGAAGAAGGTATTGATATGCTGGAGGAATGCAGATACGGTGTTTCACCCACAGTCCACTTCGCTAAGATGTCATCAGTAGAGATGGGCAAACTGAAACACGTAACTGTTTCGAAACAAATGAAACAGTACAATGTAATGTTTCGATACGCTGTTTCGAAACAGTGAAACAGTTTGTGTTTTGTAATCTAATAAACCTAGACATTTTATCATCTTGAATGTCTACTGTATAGGTATGTCCATATAAACACAAATGAGGTGCGAGAGTGCTAATCATATCGCAGAAAGTATGAAACTATCACTTAGGCGTCTTGGCAGTTTCGTATTTCATGCAGCAAATGCGCTGCTTTTGTGTCGTGTGACTTTCATACTTTTCAATTGGCTGAGGACAGCCATAGCTGAAGACAGAAGAACCACCACGAACGGAACTGGAGGTGGGAGCGAACTGCAGAAACAACGGATATGGTACCGGGATTCCCACATTCCGCTAGTATGGGAATATACCCATCTTGCTAATTCCCATGCACACAAAGGAAATCATTGTGGATAATAGGCACAGTGACTATAGACTCACAAATAATGCCAAATAATTCGAATAAATAACAAAATATAACAGAAAATTTTTTGTCTTTCAAGGTGTTTCGAACCGTAACTAAAAATTCACCATGCTTCCCAGCCCTTCCCGTTCACCATTACACTATCAGTGATATGTCAAACAGATTGCTTGCAATTATACCTACATTAAATTTATGTATATGTATAATAACTGTCACTCTACGCCTTTTTTTTATTCAAAATGTTCTAGGCTTACTTGTGTTTCTTAATATGATTACTGTACTTGAACAGAGAAATGTATGTTATAAAAAAAAAGTGTAATTTAACTGAATGATTTTCACATATTTATTATTTTGAATCTGAATAGTATGCGTTGTTTTATTGTTTGGTTAATGTTTATAAAGCAAATATTACGCCATTTCGGAATAGGACAGTCATCTAGAAACGAAGCTTTATTTTCGGATATCTTAAGCTTCATGCTATTGCTTGTCAAAACGATTTCGACACTCTTGAAAGTGTTTCACGAAGTGGTATGTTGTATTTCAGTACCTGTGCCGAGCCCGAATCTCGTCCGACACAGAGCGGAATGAAACATCACTGTTTCGATACAGTCAGTCCGTTCCAAGCACAGGAGGACTGAAACAGCTTTATTTTGAAACAACGATACAGTTTTTGTGTCTGGCTCGAGATCGAATCTGGTCTGGATATCCGAGACTGGGGCGGAATGAAACACCACTGTTTCGAAACAGTAAACCACAGCCATTCCGAAACACTGAAACAGTTCCACGTATCGATACACTGTATCGAAACATAGAAACAGTGGCCAAGTCTAGTCATCAGTAAATATGAACCAGGTGAGGGGTTTGGGTTTCTAATTGGTTGGGAAGGATGGCCCATGAGTAGGCTGTTATAGGATGGTGCCATGTGGGTGCTCATTCCTTTACAATGGGTTTGTCTGTAGCTGATGCCATCTAAGGAGAAGTAATTGCTGGTGAGGATTTGTTGGTCATGGTGACGAGGAAGGAAGTTGTAGATTTGGAGTCATTCTGACTTTGGGAATAGTAGTATTCAGTAATGGCAAGGCCATGGGCATTGGTGATGATAGCGTAGGGGGACGTGGCATCAACAATGATGTGGAGGGTGCCAGCTGGTAAAGGAGCAGCAACTGTAGAAGGTCGGTGGAGGAAATGGTTGGTGTTTTTTATATAGGAGGGAAGATTATGGGTCGTAGACTGAAGGTATTGGTCACTGAGAGCAGAGTTTCTTTCTGTGGGAGCACAGTATTTGGCCACAACGAGGTGCTTGGGTGATTGGATGTATGGAGTTTAGGAAGCGTGTAGAAGGTAGGAGTGTGAGGAGTGGTAGGGGTGAGGAAAGATTCAGGGATGTTTTGAGATGAACCTAAGGTTTTGAGGAATGACTGGAGATGCTGCTGGATTTTTGGAATCGGGCCACTGTTGCAGGGTTTTTAGGAGGATAAACCTGACAGCTGGTGGAGTCCCTCCGCCAGGCAGTCACTGCAGTTTGTAATCACAGTGTTGGAGCCTTTGTCGTTAGGTAGGATTAAGAGTTCAGAATAAGTTTGTAGATGGTGGAGTGCACTTCTTTCTGCAGATATAAGGGTGGTTTCCATGTTAAAGTACTTGAGGAATGATGATGAGATAATGTTAGAGATTAGGAAATTCTGGAAAGCTTTTGGAAGGTGACTTGGGGGCAGTGAGGGGGGATTATGGTTGGATGGAGGAGTTAATGGAGTCAGGCAGGGTTCAATATTTGTTTTAGACGGGTTGGTGGTGCAAAGGTGTTTCCATTGTGAGGCCTCGGGGAAAGAGGGGAGGATTTAACAAGTACAGCAAGATTGAATTTAGAAGTTGAGCGAAAGGTGAAGCCTTTGGAAAGGACTGATACTTATGTGGGACTGAGGCGTTTGGAGGACAAGTTCATGGCTGTGTTTCAGGTCTGTTTATGTTCTGGTTTCTGTATGGTGGTTTGAGGGAGCTCATGAGGGTGAAGTAAATGCAGTAGGTCCACAAGTCAGTGTCCGTCAGCTATGAGGTGATGTGGGGGAGGTTTGGAGGCTATTGTGGAGGTGGTGGATAGTGGTAGTCCAAGGGGGTGTAGGAGGTGAATGAGTTGGGAAGTTTTTTGAGATGGTATTGTGCATGGTGCTGTAGTTCCAGAAGGGCAAGAGTTTCAATCTGGGAGATGGGACTGTGAAATTTAGGATTGCAGCTCAGGAGAATTTTGCAGATGGAGAGGATGTTTTGCGTGGAGTTTTGCACCTGATTTATTTTGCAGGACTAGTTGGTGAGGGCTATGGACTGAAGGAATTTGAACAGATGGAAGTATTTGTGGAAGGAGGATTTGTAGCCAGAGCTGGGTAATTTAATTGGAAGACCATTTGGTGAGGAGTGGGGGTGGGTAGGGGGGGGGGGGGAAGTGAGGTGATTCCTTCAGCTAGGCAACAACACAGAAACTGTATGTGGCAAAGGGTTCTGGCTAATTATAGGCGCAGATGGAAGTAGCAGTGGTCCATAGTGGAGGGCAAAAAATGTGTAAAAATACATGGAAAAAAAAATTGCCAAGGCTGAAATGGATAAAGTATGGGGGAAATGTGTGTAGCCTGAGGGACTAGGGCCAATAGTGACAGACAAAAACTAACTGAAGTTAATGTGGAAACACAGTGAGATCAAAGAAACGAATAAATAACAGGACAGTATGGGACACGAGATGCCACAACAATCCACATGTTCATGTGGTCATGTTTTGTGCAATAAGACCAATGATACACCTTGATTCAGAAATCAGAGGGTGTGCAGTTTGTAAGGCAATAGTAAAACACAGGAAAAAATAGAAAGAAAGGGATGGGCATTGAATGAAAAGAATCAACACTGAGTAAAGTATGTGATAAAGAATAGTAACTATGGGAAGCAGCATTGGGTTGGGAGATGGAAGAAAAGCCGTTAGGCAAAATCAAACAATGGAAAGTCCAGGGTAGAATAACTAAAATATTATGACAAGGGTAGATTGCTGCTCATAACATAAAGGAGCCATTAAGTCGCATACAGGCAAACTGGAAAATTTACTAAACAATTTAGGTTTTGGGCAAGAGGCCTTCTTCAGAAATTGAAAGCACACCCACATTCATACAAGCACAGTTCACACGTAAATGGCCACTATCTCCAGCTGGTTACTGTGCCCCTCATGGACCAACAGCTTCAGCCCATTACCCATAACCTACGCTCCTATATAAAAGACTCCAACCATTTCCTCCACCAAATCTTCCACAGATCCTGTTCCTTTATCACACAATGCCCTGCTCGTCGCTGTTGCTGCCATCTTCCTCTATACTGACATACCCAGTACCCATGGCCTTGCCACTATTGAACACTACTTCTTCCGAAGCCTGACTGACACCGAATCTGCAACCTTCTTGCTGGTCGCAATGACCAGCTACAGTCTTATTCACAATCACTTCTCCTTTGATGGCTTCATGTACAAACAAATCCATGGTAAAGCAATTGGCATGTGCAAGGCACCAGCTGTGGCAAACTATTCATGGGTCATCTAGAGCAATCCTTCCTAACCACTCAGAATACCAAACCCCTCACTTGCTTCAATTTCATTGATGACATCATCATGATCTTGACTAAGGGTGTGGACACCCTATTCACATTTCTCCAGAACCTCAACACCTGCTTCCTCATTTGCTTCACCTGATCCTCCTCAACTCAACAAGTCACATTCCTGGATGTTGACCTCCACCTCAAGGATGGCTGCATTAGTACTTCCATCCATATCAAACTTACCAACCACCAACAATATCACCGCTTCAACAGCTGCCACGTTCCATACCAAGAAGTCCCTTCCACACTGCCTAACCAACCATGATCATCATATCTGTAATGATGAGGAGTCCTCCAAATATGCGAAGAGTCTCACTGAGGCCTTCACAGAGCAAAGGTACCTTCCAACATTCTCCAGAAACGTCTCGCATGCCTTGCCTCTCCAGTCCTCTACCACCTCCCACATACCCACCACCCAGCCACAAAGCAGCACTCATCTTGCATCTCAGTACTGCCCATGGCTGGAGCAACTGAATCACATTCTCCATGA